>NC_068366.1:45102936-45402936 GCF_020536995.1 Dreissena polymorpha | reverse complement strand
TAAATTAAAAACCAACGATCATGCCAAGGCAGTACAATTTAATTTCAGTAAAGCGAGCTAAGAAAAATAGTATTATCATTTTAAATAATATACATGAGAATCTACATGCACAGTTTATAATAACATGTCATATAGCATTTGGACTAAAATACTTCTACAGTATTTTCAGAAGTTTAGTACTTCAGTAACTAACGATATTACGCATATATTTTAAGATCACTGTACGGTCCAGTTATTATAAATTCTGTATAATTCTTTACTTTCCGAATAATCATGTAGAGTTAACAATATAATGTTATTAATTATAACAATAAAATCCAAATACATCAAATACATCCAACATCAGTTATTAACTATACATAACCGCACTTAGTAAAATAATGCAAACAACACATGAATATACAAAATGTAAATAATTTTGAGAATCATACCTGTAAAGCGAGACCGAAAAATACGGCATTGCGCGCAGCTTAAATACTAATAATTAGAAACTGGGTGAAATGTTTGATCGTAAAAGATCGGCTATTTCCGAACTTCCCGTCAGATAGTTTTCCACAAAAGTGCTTACTGGTATTGATCGATTTTTCCTTTTTTGGCAAGTTCCTAGGTATATATAGGTATATTTTTCTGGAGCATGAGTGACCAATTAATGACATAAATAGTTTTTCTTAATCCTAGATGCTGAATTAGTGACCTGCGATCAGTTTTGGGTACTGTTCTCTCATTTATATTCTTGGAACTGGGGATATGTGTTTTGCTGAACCAAATTATCATATATTTATAGGTCTTTAACCTCAACCGAAATATATGTTTTGTTTCGTTTTTGTTAATAAGTATTTGCTTACGAAGTATTTTCTTGCTGTAGGTAAAGACAGGTGTAAAAACATGTACTTATTTCTTTTGTTCTTGGTAACCATTTGCTAATCTAATATGATTATGATATATGATAATTATATTTAATATATGATAAAATGAAAATTATATTAAATCTAAAAATAAAATTAACAATTAATGTAAATATATTATTCTATGAAGTCAGTGTTTTGTTTTAAAGGGATTACACCTTTTGTTTAAAGAAAAGATTTTATATGTATTTATATTCTAAAATTAAGTTAAACTACAACATAAACAATGCAACACTTAATTCGTATCAATGCGAGTTCAAATTCCAAAAGTAACGAGAGTCAAATAAAACAAAATTACTGTGCACGTAGGATAATCTTTGACACTGTAACCAAATATTTTTATATTCACGAACGTTAATAACTAACAGAAGGCTTAGTTTTTCACTAGATTGATTATTCTGCAGCGTGTCAGTTACATAAAATACTACTGTCTATATGTTAAGCATTAATTGAAGGCAACGATTTTGAAAAATAAAAAGAACATATCAGTCTTCTGTCAGTTCATCACTATATAATTAAAAACCTTTCTATTTTTAGCATATTGCATACCTATTATATGGTTTTGACCACCTTTTCACTAGACGACAGTAGAAAACATTTAACAAACGGAGAATTCGCTTAAAATAATCAATTAATTTTTATGCCACGACGATTTCGGTCCTTAAAAAGAAATTTATTGATACACTATTACAAGTAACTAAACATCATCAACCCCTTTTAATTTGGGACATTCCAATATGTATCGTTAGGTTAATTGTTGAATCAGGTGTGCACTCGGACTGACTATAGGTAACATGACGCATACTTAACTTGAACTCTCTAAACCCTTTCTTCAAAGAAACGCAATTGACGTCATTCAAGCAGATGAGAGTTGAAAACGTTCAAGCAAAACTCAATGTTTTCAAATGCAACCACATTAATAATCAGATTTTCAAAAGGATACTGCTTTTTTTAGTTATTATTTTTTAATCGTCTTCTTTATTTTTTCTAAACAGGGCGAGGCCTTACATCTTGATTTTGATGATCGCACCCATCGCGCATTTCAGTGCTGAAACAGCTTTTTCTTAAAAAAATATTTTGATGAATTCTATATTTAGCATATTTCCATATTTATTATATAAGTTTGTTTTTTTATGAGAATATGTGTATACTTTTAAACGAAACATTCACCGGTTACTCAATAAGGCGGATCACTTTAATAACGAAACCGAATTTTGACTTACCTCGATGCACTTGCAAGGCGATAGCTTCAGAAATTGATTCATACAGAAAAAATTGCCTGTCAAAAGTAATTTCTTTCTTAATTGTCACTATACATTATTTTCTATGTTAAACTTGACAATAGTGTACAATAATCATTGTGTTAAAATAAAAAGCGCTCGTGGTGACACAATTATTTCTTCTCTATTTTAATATCATAAATACATGTATATATTTTATAAAACCTTTTCCTGCGGTTGCTATTATGTCACGATGAGTTCATCGTCGGTCTCGATCGGAAAGGACTTAACTAAAGCAAAGACATCCCGCACATATCCATCTGAAATTAATTTAAATCAAATCTACTTACATTTAGCTTTAAAATTCACGCAATTCCGACTTTATTGCTCCAAGAATGAATGTTCTATATCCCTTTTAAACATACAGGTTTTTAGACAAAATCAGTTTCCGGAAGGGGGTAGGGTTAATTCCCCAGATCTAGATAAAGCAACCCCGCAAAAACCTGCAGGCATTAATGTTATTTAAATCAACAAACCTATATATACACAATGAAAGCAATATCGACCATTAAATGGCAATAATACATGCGCTAGATCCCATTTCAACATTCAGATTTTGAATACATGCACAACTCAAGGGATTCTGCATTTTTTATGTTTTTCTTTAATGTGCAATCAAGTCTCATTAGCTCATTTGGAATGACGACCGTCTGAAGGCAGTCTGACGGGATTTATTCCTATCTCACGCGCGATAGCAGTCAGTGGATTGAAAAGAATAGTGTGCAATACAGGTGATGAAATGCCAGGAGAATGGATATGTGCACTGACTGCAATGATAAACATAGAAATTATATTAACAAAAAGCGTAAAACCCAAAACCCATTCAATCATTATTTTGCTCCTTTCTAAGGTTTCAAGGGAGTACGTTAACACTGATTTGTACGTCCGTTAGCCCATCCACTTCTTTTCCCGCTTCTCGTCTGTTCTTTTTCTCAGCAACCATCAACTAAATTTCAATGAAACTTAATGGGAATGAAAAGATGTTCATAATTTATTAGCTTGCCCGGATCATATATTTTAGTAGCTATGACCTTTGAAATTTCCCCTTAAAGTTTCCTTCTAAAAGATAAGACATCACTTTTGTTGTACCAACATTCTTTATAAAGATTATCTGCTTGCCATCCGTCAGTGTTTGAAATAAAAAATCCTGTCCTTGAGTGCTTTCAGCACTTTGATTAAAGACCGGAATAAGTCCTCGTCAAACATGTTACTGTGATATCGCTGAACTCTCGTTGCGTTTTCTACATCGGAATAGTTGATATTGTGACATAGCAGAAAGCCGAGCTCGATTGTTACTAAAATAGATTATTGTCTTCTTCGCCCGTCGATAGATCTGGCTAAGATTTGTGAATCTGACTCGCAGTTTTTTTTTATTTCTTGCTCGCGGATTTGAAATGCGAGTTAGACTTTCCGGCGAAGGAGAAGGCCGAGCTAGATTGTTACTAAAACGATAAGTGTCTTCTTCGCCGGCGTTTGTAAATAGGAGTGCAAGGTAGATCTTTCGCTCTACGTCGACTCTATCTCGCCGGCATTGAGGCCGTAGCAACATAATTTAGTCTTAGCTGGATTAATTGTTACAACAAGCTTCTTCGACACGGAAAACGTAAAAATGCGGCGATGAAGAAGTTATATGTCATTATAGAGTGAAAAAAAAATCCCCGGTAAGGTGAATGCTTGCCGGTATATACTACAAATTCCCATTAACTGGGGAAAACGTTCAGATCGATTGCCATTGATAAACAACAATCAGTGAACTATGAAATAACTTATTTGTTTAACACGACCAACTGTTTAATGTGAAGATTCCACGTTAAACAATAGGGCATGAGCAAAAAAAATCTACATGTTACCATTTTCACAATGTGGAGATGTGTCCAATTGAAAGCAGTCAGCACACAGCCATTGTAGATCACGGAAATTATTACATTAGGTAAGGAAACATTGTTACAAAGGCAGAAATTGCATTGTCACAAGTCCAGTAATATATTTGCATTACACGAATATATATGGAGAAATGGGTTAAAGGCTCATAACTCATGATTTTCTGATGAAAACAATCATATGAGTGAACTTTTCCCAGTATCCAATAAAAGCAATCGATTGTTTTGATTATGTAAATCCTCCAGTATTCGAGATTCTCAAATACACACGAAAGAACATTAAATAATCACACAAGAATTGCCACAAGGTTCAAAAGAAAGTTTACCCTCCGCCCACCCATTCCAAGAATAATATAAAATACTATAATTAACAAGGAATAAACCCCTAACAAAGTAAGATACCCTTATTAAAGAGTTTGTCTAATTCGACTGGTTTTAAGTTTAATCTTATTTATTTTACTTCTATTGTAAAGGCAGGTTCTTACAGCTTATTATCAATAAGTACTGCGTTCTGGAAACACCAAACATAATCAGCTCTGGTACCGAATTTAGATTCATGATGTCACTGATAATAATAAAGTAATAGATTTATTTTTAACTCACACATGTTCATGGATCGGCAAATAACAGGCACTTCGTCGGTTTATTTGCCAAAGAACCCTCAACATCAGATCGACCAATTTGGGGAAATGTGATGCGGGTGGGCACTGCATTTTTACCATGTTGCTTTAGTATCAGAGTGCCATTTGTATGTCTCTGCGCCCAAAATGGCCTTAGTTGTTGACGGGCGTTAACATCACATTCATTCATTTTGATGCGGATGGGGTGGGGACGGGGGTTGATGGTGCAGATACAACTTTAATATTATTAATTGTATTCCGGGTAAAAAAGTAATATTTCGAAGAAAAATATGAGACCTACTAGTCATGCACTAAAATGAACAATTTGCAGTCTCTCTGAACTGATGTTGCTTATAATCATGTCGTATCTTCATCACTGAGGTATCGGGGCTTTGTGGAGCATGTCCCTATAAGCCTGCTTTTCTAAATCTTTAAAACCAGGCCCCGGGGTTATACAACTTTGACTATGCTCAAGCAAAAACTAATGTATGGATGCCTGCTTTTTATTTGGTATTATTCAAGCTCACTAATATTGATTTAGGTAATAGTTTGGCTTCTAATTGACCAATTACAGCATAAGTCGACGAGAGGCAAAACAAACTCAATACAATTGAGTTCGTTTTAACTTGAAGATGCTTCAAGTTGTATAACCTCGGGGTCAAACATATATTTATATAGAGAGGCAAACTATGTCCACAGAGTTAGTCGGTCTTCCGAACCAAGAAACATTTTCCGCAATCCGAGTCTTCTCTGCTGGTTTATATCGCTTTGGATATCGGAGGTCGCTTCATTGATGCTAAAATGAGCGTCGCCCGATATAACAAATCGAATGCACCCACTTGTCTGCTGACCGTTTTCTTTTTTTTTAAATGTCAGACGACGCTCATCTGACGCTCAAACGAGCGTCCTCCTATAAAAAAGCGAAATTTGCAAAGATAATTCGTGAATCTTCTTTTCCGAAATAATTTCCTAATCTTTTACTAGGTATGACTCGATTAGAGCTCCTGCTAGCCTTGTTAGGTGCGTGTACGCTAGAGGCGGCTATTTTCACCCCAGAGCAGGAGGCTGATATACAGAGCTATGTAGAGAAAGTTTTGGAATGCCGAAATATACCAGGCCTCTCACTAGCAGTTGTCAAGGGCGAGAAGTCCTGGACCCGGGGGTTCGGGTTCGAGGACCTAGAGACCGAGCAGCCTGTTAAGAACACGACTCGTTTCTTAGTAGGGTCGCTGACCAAATCCATCACGATGACGCTATTGGGACATTATCTGGAAATAAGAAGGTATGTTATAATATAATCCGAGTCCTTCTCTGCTGATAAAGTTCACTCACGTTTTGAAATCGGCCGACGCTTTTTTGACAAATAATAAGAAGAGTATTTCAATGGCTAACGTTCTCCATTTTTATATAAACTCAATGAGACGATTTTATGAGCACCATCAACATCGAGTCGAGTAGAGGAAAGTGTTCCTGGCCGTGGAGCATTGGACTCCGGGTCCGAAGGTCTTGGGTTCGAATCCCGTGGTGAGCGGGCTCAACCTTTGCGACTTTTCACAATCCAAATTTAGTCGTAACGTTCTAGAGACGATTGGTTGTTGTTTGCTCCCTGTCGTAACGTTCTAGAGACGATTACTTGTTCTTTGCTCTCTGTCGTAACGTTTTAGAGACGATAATTTGTTGTTTGCGCCCTGTCGTAACGTTCTAGAGACATGTACTTGTTGTTTGTTCCCTGTCGTAACGTTTTAGAGACGATTACTAGTTGTATGCTCCCTGTCGTAACGTTCTAGAGACGATTATCTGTTGTTTGCTCACTGTCAAAACGTTCTGAAGTTGCACAAATCACATATATTTGACTACACTCTTCTTAAGTAACACTTAAACAAGCTACACATTTGACCTTCATAAATTCAAAGACTTTTGCAGACGACAGTGTAATGTTTAACTTTTTATACTTAAAATATCTACACCACTTGTACATGTTTATGTTTTATGCCACCGATAGGAGGGCATATATCAATCGGACTTTGCGTATTTCTGTCCGTCCGTTGCCATCAGATGTTCATTTTGCGGAGTTATTTCCTAAACGCTCGCAGATATCGACCTGATGTTTTGTGTGGTAGTCAACCTGCATGAATTACAGATCAAGCTTGAGTTTCGTTCCGGTCCATTGATTTATGACGAAGTTACGGATCTTGGACTTCAAAATGATCTCTAACGGACATTTTCCTTAAGGTTTCAGATATTTACCTGATGTTTGGTATGTGCCAGGCATTTCACATGTATATTGCTGCTGTGCCGCTTCAAATTGCAAAAGGGGGCATTGCGTTTCATAAGCATAGCTCTTGTTTGTAGATTAAATTGGGACACTAAGCTGGTTGACATTAAGCCCACAAGAAGCTATCAATTGGAACAATTTGAGTTTCAAGACACTGACACGACAAACCAGGTGACGGTAGCCGACCTGCTAACACACCAGACAGGAGTAGCAGCTGCCGGTGACTACGGACTTATCGCCGGATATCCGGAAGGGACTACCCGAAGTGACTTGGCCAGGTATGTACTACAGCATATTCATAGACAATTCAATTAATTTAATTAAAAAAGCACAACAACATCAGAAGTTTATAGAAATGTACATGTTTAAATTACACGCTTACTGTTCCTCGTGGACATTCTGCATTATTGCATCGACGCGAGATGTAAGCTCCGATCCGCATGCGCAGTGTGTGCATTGCACACTCGCTAGATTGGCGCATTATAATACTGTTTAATATGACACCCATGTTTAAGAGTATCGGATATTATGGGACAATCTGTATAAGCAGACGTAGTAACCCAATATTTCTTGTGATAGTTTAAAACCAATCCAAATTGAAAGGATCATCAGGCGACACTTAAAACTTGTAACGACAATTGTTGAATATGAATTAAGCACAACATTAACGCATTATACAACGTATAGTGGGGTGACTGGTCCAAACGATACCCAGCCAAAAAATGAAACAAATGTCAATGATTCCCATAACATAAACGATTAACACACGATGATTCAGAATGAATAGAAAAATAATAGGTCATCCAAAAGAGAAACCGAAACAATGCTGGCACCGTGTTAACATGAATCAATAGGCCTAATTATGGTATCTGACAGTATAGTATTCGAAACAAACACACACAATTAAGTTCGACTAAAACAGTAGGAGGCTGGAAATCTAACCGTTTTAGCTCATCTAAGCACGAAATGCTTGAAGGTAGGCTATTGTGATACCGAAATGTCCGCCGTCCTTTATAGCGAAAAGACTCCAGCAACAAACTAACTATTTAAAATGACATGATGGACTATAAGTATAACCATAAGTCAAATAATACACGTAAGTAAATAATACCTGATAAAACTTATCACTATTCCAAAATAATAAACTATCCAGAATGTCCAGTTTTAATGTCCAAAAATCATTTCAGAATTATAATGGGCGCTGTTAAAAGATTTCCACAAAAACTATTTCCAAATTATTCCATCTGAAAATGTTCAAAGGTCGATGCTATGTGAATGAGTGAATGATTCTGTCCATGAGTCAACGAATGGAAACTTGTCCTTTATATATATAACTTAAGAAACCTCTAGAAATTCATATCTGGTGTATTCTACTCAATACCAATAATGGCCTTATAACCAACCTTCTCGAAACTCCTCGACTATTCCTACCTATACACAAGAAAAATTCTCTGTCACAAAGTATACGCGTCATTTGAAAATGTATCATGCAATCAATTTTATTCTTATATATAACACGTGCGTTTGTCAACATTTAGCATGTGTAAACAATTAAGAAAATGGGTCACCTAGGGACGCAAACTATGTCACTAGGAAAAATCTTAGAAAAACATTGTGAACGTAACTTTTACATGATATTAGTATTGATAAATCATAGACAATTTAGATAATGGGTCACTTATGGTAAATGAAAAGGTCACAAGGTCAAATCTTAAGAAAATCTTGTGTACGCTCTAGGGGCTACATTTTCGGCCCCATCATCACGAAACTTGGTCAGAATGTTAGTCTTGAAGACATCTTTGACAACTTTAAAAATGTAAATACCCTTTCAAAAAAGAAGGTCGCTAGGTCAATTAATATAAAAACATTGTGCATGCCTTATATATTTTATTTTCCCCCCAATCATCATGAAACACGGACAGAGTATTACTTGATGTTACTTTAAAAAAGTTCGAAATTGCGTAACCTCTGTTGAAAAGTAGGTCAGCTAGATGTCTTCTTCATAGTCCTATCATCATGGACCTTTTTCAAAATGTTAGTCTTGATACAATTGCGGACAAGGTCGAATATGGTAACCTTGAGCAAAAAGTAGGTCACAACATAAAATAATAGAACAACCTTGTTTACAAGCTCTAGGCCACATTTTTAGTCAAATTGTGATGAGACTTGATTGGAATGTTTGCCTTAATAAGATGTGTCACGTTTCATTCAGAATAAGCTTTTCTGATGAGCGGTTCAGAGTCAATGATTCTTATGTTGAAAGGTGGTTTGTATGCACCCAAAAGGAAGATAATAGGGCTATATATATATATATATATATATATATATATATATATATATATATATATATATATATATATATATATGTATATATATATATTTATTAAAAAAAATCTTCTTTCCGTCCGTAAACGTTAACGTCTCATTTTTTAAGTACGGAATGGATGTTTTTCATCATTAAACACGACATCCCTTGGAACAATGCCTTTATATTGGCACATCCCGTATTGATGACATTGACCCATATACTCAGACACTGCACATTTGCCATTATTATGGGGCATTCATTTTTCGGACACTTATATTGTTTTATTCATTTCTGTGTTTCAGGAAAATACGCTATATACCACAGAAATATAAATTTCGTGAAAGGTTTTATTACAACAGCATGATGTACGTGGTACTCGGGCATTTAACTGAAATACTCGGTCAAAGGTCATGGGAAAAGTTGATGATGTCAAACCTCTTCGACCAAATAGGAATGACGTCCTCTTTAATCATACAAAATTCAGACGAGGTGCATCAACGTGGCTTTGCGAAACCGTACATACTGAGGAATGGAAAGCTCGAACCTGGGACCAGGGGAATTTACAAGTACTTTAACCTGTTTACCAAACAACACAATTTTGCATAGTTCCAAATTCAAAGAATTGCCGTTTACGATTAAAGAAGCATTAAAGTGAACAGTTTTCCCCCTGAAGTAATCATTTCGAATAACGCTTTACTAAGAGTGTCATTTATTTTCCCAACAATTAGTTAAACATGTTCTGCAGCCATCATTAAAAATGTTATTTGCTTATTTAACATTTGAATATTTTGCACAATTCAAGTATATTTGTGATAACCCATTCCCTAAAAGGCCTGGTCCTTACGAGTTAATTGCAGACAAACTAAGAAATAATTGTGATAAAGAGAAAATTGCTGAAGATACACTTTCTCCTTTAATTTCAATGGTTTCTACCCTGTAAACAGAATGCATCCAGAATGTTAACCAACTTAATTTTCGTCTAGAAACTTTTTGAATTTGGAAAGGTCCAACCATGTTTAATGTAAATGGGATAAAAGCATATGAATACTTATATTTTATTGAGACGTATATTTTATTGAGAGCTACACTTCATACATCCCTTGTCATTACATAATATACAAACACACATATCAAGGTTACACAGTACAGGAAGTGTAGTCTACTGCACTTAAACACGATTAATTCGACGCAAAGCATGTCAAGGAATTACATGCCTAATGATTAAACACCATTTTGAATAAAGTGACTTTTATCACTTTAACGAAGGATTCCTGAATTAATTTGTTAACATGCTTAAAGTTAAAGATTGTCAAATATCGTGGGAACCTTAAGGCCTCAAATATCTTAGGTCAATCAGAAAATAGTTTACCGTATGGAAACTAAATCAGATACATATGTGTTGAGATTCTTCTTTTAAGGAAGGTAGAAGAATAGCATATGCCACATATTTGTCTAAAATAACTCTTAACTCTTTGCTCCATGATTACTCGCTTAAATGCATCTGAAGCCGACGACTTTAAAAAGTTTAAGTTCAAAAGAAGAAATTGTTCGCAACAAGCGATTTCTACTTTTGACACAATCATTTCTGTTCGATATCAAATTGTCTTCAAATTTTACAGCATCACGCCTGGGGAACCTACCGGGGGCATAGTGTCTAATGGACTAGATATGATAAAATGGATGAGGTTCAACTTACAAAACGGCGAAACTGATCGTAGGAGACAATTACTGAAACCAGAGATGATGGAACAGGCGTTCAAGGTCGGTAGTCACATTTTAGTTTGTCTGTTTCCCAAGTGTTTGTTAAGTCCACGAAATGATAATGGCGAACGGGCATATAGATGTTTGATTCAAAACATAACTGCTGAAAAAGTCGCTTGTGAATATCGGACTTTGCTCATAAGACACGAATGAACACCTCCCGATATCAGAAATAGAATTTGTCGGCAGATATATATATATATATATATATATATATATATATATATATATATATATATGACTCATATTAATACAGAAGTATTGCTAGTTAGTGCGTGTGTTTGTGTTTTTGTATGGGTGGGTAATGTCTTGTCCGGTCCATAATTGGTCCGCCATAAATAAATTATGAAATTATACAAGGTAAATAAGCATAATATAAGGAGGACTTGTCATTTACAAAACCGTATTACTTGCACAAAGGACAGGGTCACAGGGGAAGGGTTCTAGATACTTAGGGTATTTAAACTGCTTACCTTTTAATTGATCAAACCCTATATTGTTGGTACTCATTAGAATCGTCTTAATGAGACAATTTTTATGAGCACCAACAAGAAAGATTGATTGATCAATTATTGAGTTATTTCCGTGTAAAACCAATTTTAACCCGTATCTAGACCCATTTAGCGGAGACCGTATTGCTGTGTATAATATAATGAAGTAAACCTTCCAATCCGGTCCATAACTTCGTTTTCCAACATTGGGTTTTAAAATAAACATATAAATAAAGTCGATGTGTAACCTGCAAAAACGATTTGACTTGCTAAAGTGTCAAGGTCATATTGATCACTTTATCGAACTTTGTGCATGATTCAATGAAGGTACACTTTAAGTATATCCCGTGTCTGGTATCCGTCTCATATCCTTGTATTGTGCGCTTTAATTTTGAAATGAATCAGTACAAATAATAATCATCTTAAATCTACCAAGCCTGGTACATGAATATGGGCTAATGAGATGTCTCCAAAGAACCTTCAGTCTTTTCTAAAAGCTTGTATGTGCCTTTTCTTTTTTCATCCAAAATTGCTTATAATCACAAGCTTAGAAAAAGACTAGACAAAGTCATTTTTTGCGGAATTCGATTAGGTCAAGTATTGCTTCAATTCACCAAACTTTTCTTTGATGAATACACACTAACAGTGATCATGATAAAGGGCTTCATACTATCATATTTTTCCACATTCAAATATGAGTCTTGCATTTTTGTGTCATGTTAACAGGAGCAATTGAAATTTTCCGACGCCATGGTCAAAGACTATAGCTTCAGAACTCCAATATTTCCCGTCGATGACGTCATTACTGGATTCGGATATGCATGGTATACGTCCACTTATAGAGGTCAGATATTGTACTTATAATCAATACATGTTTTGTTATATCTTAATTCCTTAACAACCAATATCGAGATTTTAAGAGTTTTTTGTTGCAGATAACTTTATAAATGATTTAGGGGAAAGGCGAAATTGCTCCAAATGAGCAATTTCTAATCGATCGATTTCTAATCTACCAAAGCAAATGCTAATATTCGTAAACACTCTTAATTGTCTTCTGCAATCTCATTCAAGTTGGGACAGTCCAACATTTTCCTCTTAGTAAAGGGTTGACGATTTCGTTTAGACACAGGTCAATTTGAAAGTATCGACAGACAATAATAATGAATTATTGAAAGTGATAATCCAAAGGGATTGTGACAAAAGTAGAAATGGGTTGCTTTCGCGACACACACATCTTAAAACTACTACATATAGAGTAATTGGTCATTTAGCTAAGAGGTCAAGTTCTCAGTAATAAGTCGTCACTTAATAAGTAATGTTATTCTGAATAATAATAAACATGTTAATTTGTTGGTTACTGATATTTCTTCTATTGTATCACTATTGTCCAATCAAATTTGATGCAAATAAGACAAATTAAATGCGATTTTTGTTATTTATATAGATATGTGGTTTTCAATATTTCCAATAGAAGTTCAGTGAAAGAATGGCATTAAGTGCATCTATCGAGTCATGTTGATATAACTTCATCGGCACTACGGCACTGTTTTATTGATTTAACTCGTTACAAAACGACAAAGTTTGAACTGTCCAAAACTGAAAAAAGCTACAGAAGAAAATGAACATTGTGATAGAACACGAAGACATTTATGTATAAAGCATAGTGGGAAAAGGAGAACTTTTCATTTTGAGCAATTTCTTATATTCCCGCTATTGTTTCTAGAGTCTTCTGCAAAAAAGCTTTTGGCGTTTCAAAACAGAAAGAGGTTGCAGGCCAGAATGGAAATTGTAAAATAATATGGAGACATTGATTTTGAAGGATATAAATCATTGTGGGAAAACGAGGAAATTACACATACTGAGCAATTTCTTATATTCCTATTATAATTTTTATAGTAATATACAACTCAATTGTAAATTATTGTTATTGTTTCGTATGATTTTCTCTTTCCCTAAAACAAAGGCATAGGAACGCAAATTTGTCGCGCTATGGTTCGAATCCTCGAATATAGAAAGCCCAGAGGCATTTTTGGAACGAGTATCTATTGAGAAAGGGTTTACAACACTTTATATCTAGTTAATCCTAATTTCTCTCCTGATGTTAATTCGAATTTACTCTCCTGATAAATTTCGCTCTTCGATATCGGACGTATTGTGCAATTCATCGGATATAAAAAGCGGATATGAATACATATAAAGTACCCTTTAATCTCTTTTAACGTTAGTTTATTGTAAAATATTTTGTTCAGGCACATTTAGGAAATGAATTCGAATAAATGCCTTCCGCATATACAATTATTGTCTTCGGTTTGTAGGTTACCGACGCCTATTGACCAATGGTAATCTATTTTCGTACACTGCCTCGATTTGGATGTTCCCAGAAAAGAATATATCGATGTTCGCATCGATAAATGGACCACAATTTCCTGGCATGGACATCTTTATAAAAACAGTCTTATGGTACCTGTCCGATATGCTCCTCGGTGAAACACCTTGGTTGAACATCGACACGGCGTGTAGCTTTCCGAAGCCATGGTTTACTCCACCGACTTTCAACATCCCCGCACCCCCTGTGTATGAGAACGAATATCTCGCGGATTACGTTGGTAATTATATCAGCGACCTCTTACCGGCTGTTGTAATAGCATTCAAACAGGATGGGTCCCCGAAACCTGCGCTTCGCTTTGAAATGGGTCGTATTACGGGGGACCTGTGGCCAACGTCGACTAGTATCCAACTAGATTTCGAGGTGACAGAGCCTTGGGAATTGGCGATCCAGCACGTCGTAAGCGATACCTTTACCAAGCGGTATCCTGTCTTTTTTCAAATATCTGACAGAAATGTCACAAGCGGATTTGTTATGTTTACTGATGTCGGAGTATCGGTACCGTTCCGTAAGACATCCATTTAAGGACCTTTACTGCCAACTTGTTGTTGGAAAAAGAGAAATTGCATTTTGCAAGAAATGGCTCCTTTATGGAAGATGGTTCAGTGTTGTTGTTAAAAAACCTTAACATGTTTCAAAATCTAAAATTGGCAAAAACAAGCCTTTTTTTTTCAATATCCCAATGTATTTATAGAAAATTTTTGTCGTAGTTACACATACAATTACTATGTTGTTATGAAAATGTTTTACAAACTGTAATGTGTGAAAAAAGGTCTTCAATTCAAGTGACAAAATGCCTAATTGACACATAACATTATTAATGGACGATATACATTGACGAATTCACATAAAAAAACTGCACCCGAATACATCTGGATCTATTGCGACAAAAGGATATTTTAATTTAACAGTGAGAGTTTCCTTTTTGTTCATCAGATTATTATTTCAATACATTTCTCCACATAATAGCTTCTGCAAACATATAAATTCGTGCATTAATGTCAGGATTTTTTTTCTATTCGCTGATCAAATCGTCAAGTGTTACGTGACAGGAACAGCGAATAAGTCAAATAAAACAAGTAAGTTTAAAATACCTGATAGTACTCATTACTAGTCCAAAGGAATAATAAACTATCCAGAAAGTTTTAATGACCAAACACTGTTCAGAAATATAATTAGGACTGTGAAAAGATTCCCACTTAAGCTTTCCAAAAGGTATCAAACCGAAAATTTCAAAAGGTCGATGATATAATAATTTATGAATGATTTTATCAGTGATCACTTGTCCTTTATATTAAACTGAAGAAACTTCTAAAAAGGTCTTTAAAATTTCACTTCTAGTGTATTCTCCACAATACCAGTTTGATCTAGCTAAAATCTTTAAGAATCTTGTAGACTATTCCTACCTATAAACAAGAAATAAATACTTTCTCTGTCACACAGTATACGCGTCATACGAAAGTGTACCATGCTATCAATATAATTAACCTTAATTTTATAAACAAAGTCTCTGACGGGCTTTTTTTCTTTGATTTATTTTTTATTTTTTAGCAGTCACATAAACAACCAAGCTATGTAATATGGATCTCTTACACCCATTAGTGTTGCTTCTTCCTGTATTTCCGCGATGATGATCTGAAATATTAACTTAATGATGCTATATTCTTAAATCTTTTTCTAAAAAGAAGGGATGTAGCTGACACTTGTTCGTAGTTTCATTTCATCGTTCCTCAAAAAGTTGTAACTATGTTGCTCTGGTCTCTTACCTGCCATTTAGTAATTAAATTGTAATTAAATAGAATGCGTTTTAATTCCCTTTTATTCTTGTGTAATTTGAGTTGCAATGCTATGAGGTTACATTTTATTTACACTTATATGTATCATGAATATTGCTGGGCCAAGTAAGAGGTTGAGCGCTCTAAAACCAGTTTAAACGCCCAATGCTTTGCATCGACAGTTCCAAAGCAGCTGGAGTTTCACTTCTTTATATTATATTATACATAATAATTGTTGTAGAAATTATAATTCCGTAGATCTACTAACATTTGCCTAGCTCTTTGGTCACTTCAGGACATGTTTGCGTATTGCAGCAGACCCAATTTGAAAACCTTTTGACAAAAGGAGGAGAAATATCTTCTTATGAGCAATATCTCCTTTTTTCGAAATGTTTCCAATTGCTAATAGTGTATAAAACAGCAAGTCCAAATTGTTGACTGGAATCTTATACAACCGGGCTTAATTTCGTCTGCTGCTAATGGTCACAAGTGACCAATGAGTTAAAACTTAAGACTAGTTTGTTAAAATGTTTAACCATTAACCTGTTGCTTTAAATTTGCGGTCGGCAAAGTCAAATTTAAAGAAGCAAAGCTGCTCACATGTACATAAAAAACCAGAAATAATTCAGTGGAAATAATTGAATCAAAATGTGAATTTGTCCATATTGAGCAAATTTTTATTTTGCCTCAATGGCTTTAAATGTTTCTGCTGCCAAATAGTTGCTGCAATTGTCAAACAATACAGTAGAATTTCGATTTAAATAAGTTCAATAAACAAGACACATAGTTATATATAAACATTTATTCGAGTTATCCGGTTTCTTACATGAGCACGTCCAGTGGGTATAGCTTCATACAGGTTAATATCAATCCTGGAAGCTCATCGAGGAGCTTCTAGCTTTGATTTCATCCTGTATTAAGCAGTCTCTTTACTTTATTTAAATTAAGATATAGTATTCATTTCTAATTTTAAAAGGTATTTACCATTTATTTCGAGATATCCGATAGTTCGATTATCTGACTTTGAAATAATAAGAGTCAACTGATTTCAATGTCGTCTGCTGTATTATGGCAAGGGTAAAGGCAAGACAGTTGCACTGATACATTTTTAGCTTATGAATAAGAAATGTATCTATTAGAATCTGCAGATATTGTGCATCCAGATTTATCTCTTTGACTTGTCATTTCACATTTCTTGCCAAGCTATCAATCTTTTCAATCTATTCGTTTAGATGTTTACTAAGCATATACTATGTGTATTTAGCTAATTAAACATATCGAACAACGAACTTGTTTGTAAATTATCGTCGACTTGCCGGGCCTTAATGTCTCATTCGGTAGCGAGTCCCACTTGGAACACAGGGTTGTTGGTTCGAACCCTAACTCACCAAATAAAATTTCCGACATTTAATAAAGTCGGTGTGACGGGATGTGTAACATAAACGTGGTTTCATGAGTTTGTTGGTGACGATTGAAGAAATAATTTTGGGAAAATTAGTAATTGCTCAAATTAAGACATTTCTCCATATCCCACATTTATTTCTACCCTACCAAATTAATGTCACCATATTCGATTACAATGTAAATTGTCGTCTTCGATCTCCTTCATATTGAGACAATCCATGTGTCGTTTGGTAAATAGCTAAAAGGCTGTGTAATGTAGCTAAAGTAAAACATCATGACTTGGTATTTCACTATCGTTTGCTGTAAGCACCCTTCCCCACCCTCGACCCCTCGGCTATGTCTCAGGAAGAATATCGCAACAGTGAAGAACTTTTGTCGAGATGTTCGGATTTTGATGGATATGAACTAATAGACAAGACGTCTACTACATGCGGGTGTTTTAAAAAGCTAACAATATGACTTATAAGCAAAAATTAACATAAGTACAATAAATTCAGCAGAAATTTCGATACCAGCCCTCAGAAGTTGACCCTCAATATTCGATTTCTGGTCGGCCACAAGTGTGTCCGAATCAGCTTCGCTTTACCAATCGTTTCAAACAACAGAAGCATAAGAAACACACAACTTTTTGCAATGTCAATGGTTATTTCCGGTTCAATAAACATTCACGAATCGATTACGTAAGCTTATATATTTTTTAATAACAAACTCATTTTCATATCTTAACAGATCAAAGAAATTCAAAATAGTTTGCCTGCCAGGATACTAATTATACAAATAAGCTTGCCTAATTTCAGCATATTTAGAACATTCAAAACATACATGATATTCACAACAATACTATTACGGATTCATTTTCTGATAGACAATATGCACATATTCTAAGATTTCTTGGTATTCTTAATTGTCTACCAAACTCTATTTGAAAGCTATGGCTCGAACAATGAAATCTCGCTAACGCTTGCCTGCAATTAAATGGAATTGCAATGTCTAAATATCGTTCCTTGCTTCACAAACTTTTAAATTGCCTGTAAGTATCACATCTAGATGAGTCATTAATGTTTTTTTGCCAGGTTTGGGTCGAACAATCAGTAAGACGTTGTTTAAAATTAAGAATGTTATAATTCAATATAACCAACATCCTGGGAGACCCAAATAAAGCCGAAACCATATTTAAAAAGAAGCTCCTATACATCCGTAGCCCAATTTCGCCTTCCAATGTCATATAAAGAAGTGAAACTCCAGCTGCTGGAGCAGTATTGAATTTTCATTAAAAACAATTAGTTGGTCCTTTATTTAAGGCAAGTGACCATGTCATGACTTTAACATTTTCATAACATTTTTGGATATCTTCTTTTAGGCATATGGAGAAGTTTACGCCAGTATTTTATACATTTTGAGTGATAAATTAAGTTCATCGGTAAACGGCCATGTTCTCCTAAAGCTACACAGTTATTGACCGCTTTTTCAACACCCAAGAAATACTTGCAAGCTTCTATTTTTGCACGCTCTATATGTCAACCCCCAGATTTCTGATCCGAATGTGAGTATTGGAGTAACCATTGCATCACAAAATTCAAAGAATGAGCAAATATTGAAAGTATCTTATCCACTCTCTGGTATTGATAAGTCCTTAAGTTGTGGCTGTAAATCTATTTAAAATTGCTTAAATAACCAACCAAAAATACTGCGGAAATTCATGGGAATCAATAAAACCTTACCTCTTTTTATTTTGGTATATCATTCTTTTGCATGACACTAGTTCTTTGAAGGACCGACGTGATTTTTTTTAAAAATAAAAATCGGCCTGTTCATTGGTCCAACGAAAACACCTGATCAACGAATATTTTTCTCGCTTGGCCTTACTACACGCGCTATCCCACCAGTGCGGATTATTTTAGTATTTATTAAAATTGCGCCCTATTGTGCGCATATCCTCTGCAGTGATTTTGTAAATGGAGATAATCGCATGCACAGCATCGTTTACATTTTCATTTATGCAATAAACAATATGATCATGGCATCTTCCTAAGTTTTCTGTCAGTATCGTTTGGAATGAATCACAATATTTTCCATTCCACTTTAAAGTGTCATACTTATAACCATCGTTTGGAGGGAAATCGTAGTGATGATGAAGAGAGCCTGTAAACTGTAATTGACAGTAGAAAGGAAAGTTATCAGAAACATCATATGGTTCAACATTAAAGTTTGAAACACATGGGAATAATTGTGTGTGTAACTACAGTGTGAATGACAGTCCAACCTAATTACCCACGATTGCATTGTATTTTTTCGTGTTAGCCAGATCGATTATAGTGAAGGCTGTTGCAAGTTTGCTGTTTGATGACCGCTTTACGGTAGATCTATGCGAAAGAAATCGATGTATTATTTAAGAACGACGTCTTTTTCGTTGTTTGAACCAAGGTTTTGCATATCAGTTTAAAACTGATGGAGCAGTTGGCTCCGGTAGTTGGTTGTTGCGCCGAAATAAGCAGTGCAAGGGTTAAGTCACATACCTTATTATACATAAATTGTTCGACTTATTAAGTTAAACACATGGACAATTGTGAGGGGTTTTGGGAGGGGATAGCAGCTTGGGGGAGTGAGGGTAGCAGCTGGGGGGTAGCAGTCAGGGTTTGGCAATTTATGCTGAGTGACTGTGCGCAAACATAAACACACTGCAATACTATGTTTAACTAATGGAAGCCTGTTTAATAAATGTCAATGTTTTACCGGTAGGTTTATGTTCTAGTATTTGTATAAACGAGTCGGACTACGCGGGTTTTATATCAACGAAATTCAGTTCTTTCGAACGTTTATCAATCAACAAAACAGCAACAACATTATCTTTAAGTTTAACAAACTTGCATACATTTACCGACTATCTAATTGAAAAGAAATACCATTGCAATGTCCAAAAGCATGGAATAAATATATTACATAAACAAACATTACAGAAAGTGTTTTGTTGTACTATTATCGTGTAATAATGATCTATGTGTGTTATACACTGTTATTGGTTGAATAAGATAGAAACATTTTAGTGTCCTCGATTGTTGGATAAAATGTTGCAAAACTATATCAAGTTGAATTAAACAAGTTTCTCTTACAAAATATTCACGTTAGCTAAATATGATGTACGTGTCCAGTACAATCATGACGGTAACATTATTTTAACTCGGTGGATGGAGAGAAATTAAGGCAACACCAATGTGGTGTTTAGTGAATGAATGATATTATTACAAAGAATTTGGTCTTATAATTAAATTTAAGTGAATTAAAAACACAATCAATACATCTTCATTATTAATCTTTGAGTCTTTTAAGTATTTACCAGCAAGTGCAGCTTCAAAGCGTGTGCAATTTAGTAATCCATTTCATGCAAATTTGAGATTTAACAAAGACGTTAATTTACCTAAAAGCTTGATGAAATGATATACGCTAAAAGCCATGAAAACTTACTTTGTAAGTTATATACGCAGACGCTAATGCATCACCTGATTACAAAGCTTTAAACTAGCGTTAATGCCAATATATTCCTTGCCGTCATATAACCTAATGTATTACGTGTTGTCACATGAATATATTCCAAATAAAGGCATTCCCAAATTCCTCGCAAAAGCGGTGTTAACGGAAATTATGTAATTTACATGTACATTCAATTGATGAATTGTGTATCGGATTTTTACTGTATCTAACTTAATTAAAAAAAAGATAAGATTAATATGTTTAAAATAGAAACTAATTATTTAAACAGGTTATGATATGAATAATTTATACTTAAAGACCATCAGCTGTAGAATAGGGTGAGAACTACGCTCAGACTCAATCAAATCTTTTCGCGCCGGATGATATCTGAAACAAAAGGTCGTTGATCGATTACTGACCATCGACAAAAAAACTAATTTTGATCACTTACGAACCGAGGCGACCCCCCCCCCCCCCCCCCCCATCCACATTCTGCAGAGATTATAGGAATAATAATAGTGTTTAAACGACCGCATTGCCGCAAAGTTAAATACCATATTTCTTTAAGTTGTGCCTTTAAAAAAAACAGTTTATATTTCTGCTTAAACATGCGTTTTTGCAGTATCAGACTTATCTTCGAAATGTTAACATGTGATTATTATATTGTTCAATAGGATAATAGGATGTTTTGTTTTTCTCAAGTTCTGCATCATAGGCGTATCTTAAAGGTAAAAGGTAGTTAAGCCTGCTTTTTTTCAGGTGTTCAAATTTACATGATGGCTGTTTTCATATAACTAGACTCTCTGTCTTAAGCAATCAATGTTATCGATGTTTCGGTTGAACATTCTGGTAAACTATAAAGTTACATTTTACGGTGTCTAAATATGCCAATCAAAATTTCGAAAGCCGCCATTCACCCACTCATTTTCGTTTTCTGTAGAATCTCTGTAAAACATATCATATAAATGGTATTTATAAAATAATAAAACTTTACTGTTTAAACATAAACAAGAAGATCGCCAAAAAATAGTCGGCTATGCGACAATTAGCGACAAGCTAGTCGTTTATGATTGCTGATGGTCGGAAGTCAATCGAAGACTGATATATAACTATCGCCAGCATGTCGTCAATAACTCACCTACCAGCCGTCTATCACTCCACGTAGAGTGGTCAATCCCTCGCCTACAATCAATTGTCAACCAATAGCTAATCACTCGACTCCCAAGCGTCATTTAATCTCCTACTTGTCGTCAATGATTTGCTCACAAGTCGCCTATCACTAGCTTACCTGTCGCCATTTACAAACGCCAATCACTCTCCTTAAATAAGTCCATCACTTGCCCACCTGTAGCCAGTCATTCCAATGGCAGTCATCATGCACACGCCAAGAGGTCGGTAAAAAGTCGTGGACAAGTGTTTTTCTAAGACATTGTTTGTACTGGGTTTATCTTCCATAGGTTTAGTACTTTACGGTGATTGGTACCGATTACATTCGTCTAACAAAGGTTTTAATATGTGCCAATATAGTAACTATCAGCGTGTGATTGAATATGTTAACGAGTTGTCGTAAAGTAATATTCGACATCTCACCGAACGTGCTGCGATCAGTCAGTCATCAATCTAATCTTGATCTCATGTGTCCTGTTGTTTAAGTAGAATTTCAACACGTGTCCTTGTAAATGTATGATTTGATTAAACCGCAAACACTCGCGACGTATTAAGTTCTCCTGAATGTATACTTTACATTGTAGGTGGGTTTTTTGCGTTTGCGATCTGCTCAAAAATCTAAAGTGATAATTTACTCAAAATGGTTTCCAATCAACGCATATTGCATGTTTTTCATGAATGTTATTAATTTAAATACTTGACAAAGCAAATTTCCTTGGACAAACCATTGGATTCTGGGTTATCTTGACTTCACTGTTTGTTTTCTGTCTCTGACTCGCAAACTAAAAAATAAGTACGCATTATTAGCTGACACATATGCTGCAATTAAGCACTAATGTTTTGATGCAAGAAGTGATAAGCTCGGAGACATGAATCTGCATCTAGACCTAGCAAGATCTTTAAAAAAAGTAAATTCTTCGTGATACATGTTGATGCAATACATGCATATTGGAATCGATAACGTGCACACGTCAATTATATGTATATACCGTGACATTATTGTGACAAATATACCAACTTCCAATATTGTTTATACATATATTAACGGAGTGGTTTAATATATAGCGCATTTTACTTAGTAAATACATATTTAAATACCTAAATTAATATTGTTCGACATTTAAGATCGTATATTACATATTCACTGAGTTTTGTAAATATGTGTGTTTGGTTTCTTGTGATTACTTAATTTCGAAATAAATTATTAAAGTGAACAGGTTTATGTTCGTTACGGACAAAAAATGTGTGAGGTACGTGTAGTGAAACGTTGACGGAAACATTTAACGATTTTAATTAACTAAACTAACTTCGTCATATAAAAATAGACACTTTTCTAAACTATACCATCTCTATATTATCGGAAATCGCTTGGGACCGTGCGTCTTTTATCAAGCAAACAACAAAACAAAACATCTTACAATATCTGGTTGTGTTTCCATATTGATTCTAGATTGTATGACTAAGATGAAAGTAGCGAATAGTAATGTGGAAGTTCAATAAAAATTATACAAAGTATAGAGGAACCATAAGTTAATGATTATCGGAATACACTTAAGTTGTCAATTGATCAGCAAACTGTGCTTAATGTATTTGTTAACAGTATGCATAATGTGCAGAGCCTGTGTACTTGCGCAACGTAAAAGCATTGAATCATTAGGATGAATTCTTCGGTAAACTGTATATAACGTTAATGGTAGCCACGTGAAAGCGGTATAAAACAAAAAAAAGTAAGAATTGCTTCTTCAGGTATGTATATATCTGTCATTATGTACATTGTACAAATTAAGTTTGCATGGCTTTTAGAGGACATCATGTCATACCATGTTGCGTGCATTTTAAATAATGTATTTAATAAAACGCAAGTGTATGGAATGCCTATGTGTGTAAAGCAAGCTGCCATGAATTGCAATTAACCAAGTTGCAACTTATATCAAAACGAATAAGCGATCAAAATGCATATGCAATTTTCGTAATTGTCAATAACTTTATTTCGATAATAAATAATACATTTGTTACTTGAAGGGACTTTCTCAAATACTTCGTTATTGTTCAAAAATGCTAATAACTGCATATACAAGTAAACGATAATATTTGGTAAAGTTAAACTTGGGCTACATCGGCATTTGAATCCGGAGGCTAGCTCGCTACCACTACACGGCCCAGACTGATGACATACCCGGATATTTTAGCTTTAAGCTCGAATTTCTAATAACGGTCAAATTGATACATGGCAATAATAAACAACGATACTAATTATGACTTCTACTTTTATTCTTCCCTTCGAGGGCATCACAAGTACTCTGTATTAAATTAATGCAATTGCATCGTTACAATGTCTGACAACCAACAACACATTTGAATGAAAATACATTTAAACAAATTAACACATATTTAACACAAGCGAAATTACATGAAGCTTCTTTAAAAACAAATGAATTAAAACCAACAAATTCACTCAAAATATTGGCTATCTTTATGGCTTAATTAAGCTCGATTGGTGATTGTCGGCTCGGGTATAACTTACATGTACCCCGGGTACGCGTAAGTATATTTACATGTACCCTGGGTACGGTAAATATACTAAAACGTACCCGGTCGGTAGTAAACAGTACCCGAGTTGTATTCCCGCCAAAAATCCGATGTTTAATCCGATGTAGTAAAACGCGCTACCTATTACCGTACTACGATAATCTTTCTCTTGAACAAACTTCTCTTTTAACAAAACTGCATCAACATGCTTTTTGAGTATAAGTTTCGATAATATAGAGGTCATTTAACAGAAAAATTGACATAAAGGTCAACGTAATTAATTAATAAAATAGCCGACAACGACCGATTTAGGGTTAAGGATCATATTAGTCTTCTTAACAGTACCCGGGGTACATGTAAGTAGTAACCGAGCCGACAATGACCAATCGAGCCTTAATTTGCTCTAAAGTATGCATTTTAAAATGTAAAATCTAAATAAATTATGTGGATAAAACATTCATTATCTGGCAAACACATATACCATTATTTGTTTACTCAGTAACTGCATCAACATAATTGTCATATCGTGGGAATGGCAAAATAGCCTTTCATAAAGATGACACAAAACATGTACACTGGTAGTATCATTTACGTATTAACCTTTTCACAGCACAGGATGAAAATACACTAGAATGTTGATGTCATAATTGAAGTACAATATAAGACAAAATCTAGACAATGTTAATTCATGTAAACACGTTACATAATCATGTGAAATATAATTAAGTGCAGAAAGCTCATACTTAGACAACTTCAACACCAATGTGTTAATTACACGTAAAATGTATTTATAGATCATGGACTTCTGTTTGTTTACTGTTACTGATATTATAAGTCGAACACGTACGTCATCGTTTCGAAATAATTCCACGGATGATCAGAAAAAATCGGGGATGTGTTCCAATGTGTGCAAACTGTCTCAACTATTACCAATATTTTGCAGTTTAAGGTGTTTGCAGCTCATTTTGCTAGGTTAGATATACTAATCGCAATGTTTTAGACCTCACATAGATACTGTTTTAGTATCGTAATTATCATTGCATGTCAATAAAGGCACCAAATAGTACACGCAACTGTCGCTATTTGTCGCACGCGCTTCGTTTTGCTGTATGACGTAACCAATCGTCTTTCACAAAGCTACGCTGCAACGTGCGGTGGCTTATAATTTGTAATCGCTGTTAGCTCTTGTGACAGTAACAATAATAGTGTATTATTACTAAACGTCAATTTGTACAGTGTTTGATACAATTTAAAAAATCACAATCTTAAAGTTCCGGATGAGGAACAATTGTGTTCAAGTTATGTGCTGTTTAAGTCAATCAATATACATTGGTTATATGTAATCTTGAAATAATGAAAATGTTTGGTAAACCAGCAAAGCACCAATAAGATAAAGCCTTCTGCGTCGTTCTAAATAAAATGTAGGGCTTCATGGGAAGTCTCTATGATGCCATGGAGCCCTAATTAGGGCTGTTGATGGTTTAAATATAAAAGTTCACACATATTTGACATATGTTCTTTAACAAAAACACGTATGTAATAACCTTTCAATACCGGACTGACTAGTAACTTTCACATTGAATTAATGTGTTGCTACAAAATGGATGATTTGGGCGTTTCCTTCGTTAATACTTTGGACAACTCATTAATCTATGCTATATATGTTCGAAGTTTAAACAGAAACATGTTGTTATAATCCTTAATGTTTTATTATACACTTCAGTTAACATTAGGGCACATTACCCGACATTTGAAGATAATCTTCTAGATAAAATAATTCTGGGATCTGTTGTTCATGACTGGGTGTCTGGAATTTCGAATTACACCTTACTTTACAACCGCAAAATCGGAACCCTTTTTCTGATAAAACATAGACAAATACGTTTATCCAGTTGTGTACTTCACTGACGGTGAAGCCAATAAATGTATACAAATGAAAACGAATGAATCCTACAGGATGGTCCCTAAGTTGTCCGAAAGGATCAGTATATAATAAATGCCACACCACTGCCAGTACATACGGTACATGCAACATCACAAATACTAGAGCAACTCGTATTAAAGTTATTGTTAATCTTCGTAGTTCTTCTTGTTTCCTCTTAATTACATTCTTGTTGATCGTCATGCTCTGTATAATTTGTAGTGTCCTATGGAGACGTTCTACTATGGCAATATAGCATGTAAAAATTACAACTAGCGGTATAAAAACACAGTAAGTTATGTTGACGTAAAACCAAACACCATAAAGAAACGTGTTGGCTAGGCAAATCATTCCGGAATCTGTTGGTGACTTTTCAGCGTAAAATCCAAATAGGTATGGAAATGACAAGTTCAGCGCCAAGCATAACATCATTATTAGCAATACTTTTACTCGTGCTATCAAAAACCAACGGTTAAAGTTCGAAGGAAAATACATTGCACATAAACGTTCTATAGTCCAACAAGCCAAAATATAGTTTGAAAAAACAGACGTCGAGTGTATAAAGAACTGAAAAAATCGACAGGCATTCGAGCTCCAATGCAAACCAACACTGTGAAGCAAAAGAAATGTAAAACGCAGGATACATACGAAAAAGTCGTTCATGCTTAAAACAGCAATATAAAGTGACGTTGTATTAAATGGTTTTATATGAATAATTAAGAATAACGATATAGGGTTCGTAATAAATCCGGGAATATTCGTAAAATAAAAGTAATATCGAATAAGTACGAAGTAGACCTTTGCTTCAAGGAAATTGTCATAGTGAGATCCAAGCGAGGACAAAGGCGTTGTTTGAGACCATACCGTGTAATCGCAAATATCCGTCATATCTGCAAGTGTTGTCTCATGGATGTCGCATCTGTTTCCATGTTTTACCAAGTCATTGGATTCTGTGTTTAAAAAGAGAATGTTCAAACTTGCATTTTGGACTGATATCTCTGCCTCATTTGTGATGTTACTGATACTGTCCATAGCTGCACCATCATTAACTGGATACACTGGTAAACTTGCGACCAAATATGTTAACACCGATAAAAGTATCGCTCTCTGTAAATAAAAACACAACTCAAGCTCGTGGATTGAACTTTTTGAAAACAATTATATTTCATACCCACGCTGTATTTAAACAGTAAGTCAACTATGTAAATTATCTAACTACCTCGTTGAGATACCTTTCATGAACAGAATCATCAATCATAAAATACGCACTTATACGCTGTAAAAAAGTTTACTACACACTAGTCATATAAGTTATTAAATGTTCGAATAGATGAAATCGCTAATATTTGTTTAAACATTTCATCTATATTGCACGTTTTATTTGTGTTTAGTGCAAACTACCGTTTGCATACAAACCAAAGTAACTATATGTTACCAAATGCATATCAACAATAAAGAAAGTACCTGGAATGCCATGTTTCGTCTATCTTAGAGTACTGCTAATTGAATTGAGAAGAACGGTAAACCCTTTAAGTAATCTTCAATATTGATTATAAAGTCTCACTAGTTAGAACTACATATAACCGGTCAGAAGCCATTTACATTCGTATTGGAAGCAGTTTACTATACCGGTATTGATGTATAAATTTACGTAACATTATGTCAACGAGGCTGAATAATATGAGAAACTTAATAAACTAATTCTCCAAAGATCTGCCGCATCGACATTTACATACTACATAAAAGCGACATTATTCCAAAACAGAAAGACAAATGTCTAGTTAAAAAACTATTTAATTGCATAAACGATTTAACTACGTTTTGAGTTTGTCCTTAACATAAGTTGTTCCTTCCCGGTAATGAAGCTGCCTTCGTGTAATGGAAAAACATCCGAGCTAAGTATTCTGTAAACACGTTTTAACCACCTTTGCGCATATACGTATCTGTAAAAAATGAAGTAGAGCACATTGCTTGTGTATTCGAAAATATGATTATGTTGAATAGATGCTGAAATATATATTCCAACATATTGCCTATATTCAATACGCGCGCGTTTTCTTTCACTGCTCTTTTAATTATGAGGCGTCTATACCTCTAATAAAAATTATATTAAGTGCTAGAAATCAAAATCATGTTTGTGAGTTTTTGAATAACAAAAAATTATAAACTGAACACCAATACTATTTATTAATATATTGTTCAATTACAAAAAAATTATAGAAAAGCGCGAAAACGTATATACATTCATAAAGATCAATACATCAAAATCTTAAACGAATATGCGTTATTTTCACAAAGTACAGTCTGAAGAATCAATATTAAGCATGTTCACTGCTTGAAATGTGGCAAATGAAATATTGAACCGACTTTTTAAAGTAAGCATCCCGTGTGTTGTTTCTCTTATACGTGAACAACACAAGCATGACCCAATGGTGTTGTGTTTGGCATAATTCCATATGTTTTTAAAGCAGTGGGGAAAGGTTGGCCGCAACATTCGATTGTAAGTAACAATAAACGTTAATGATCAGTGTTCGATAACTGATTGTTGACAATATGCGATACCCACAATCTCAATATAACAGCAGCCCAAAACACAATAACAACTTAACTGAAACTTGAACATCTGCAACAAAATGAAATAAGTAAAAATGGCATAATTTTAAATAAGTAAACGGATGTCCTTGCACAAAGTGAGTTCGCATGGCTTTTAGTGTATATCATAACACAATTCACGCATTGTAATTAAACGTCTTTTATTACATCGCTTTATTGCATGACACGCGTAAGTATATTAAACATGTTTTAACCAGATGACAAAGTTTGCTAAAACAATTCGAAAGGTCAACAATGTAACATAAGTGTACGAATTTTGTCGTGTATGTCAGTAATATAATATATAAGAACGTTAATGAAATATACGCATTTATAAAATATAGCCTACTTTGTATGGGTTGTTTGTAAATGTCCTTCTTGGTTGTATACAACGATTGTTAAGAAATACATCGATTGTGTCCTACAGTTTGTGCCAACTTGAAATAAACCGACGATAGTTTGACAGTTAGCCCTCTAAATTAAAATGTGCAATTTTTTATCTGCACATCCCATTTTCATTTTTATACGAATATGCGCATATAATTTGAATAGTTTTTGACCGTTGGCCGTTCCAAGGCGATGGATTCAGTTTTGCTCATCTTATAGTATGTATATTGTTAAACAAGTTATAGATAAGAACCAGACATATATTGTTTGCTATATTTAGGACTAATTTTCTTAATTATAATTTACATTTAATCATTATTTCGACATCTGACCTAGAAGAACATTTCCTTTGCTCGGCGATATGTTTCATACTTCATTTTATCTAAGTTATTTGAGAGTCCATTGATACAGAAAAAATAATTGAGACACACCTTTCCATCCAAATCATAGACTTATCAACATTGCAAGAAGACTATGATACTCAGAGCATTTACCTGAATATGTCTTTAATTTGTGCCATGATGAGCAATATTGAATGTAGACAAATGATGATAATTTATATTTAACAACTAAGATACAAATTTTAATATCAAACAGCGAAATGATATTTACATTACTTGGATACACATGTATAGTTAGGATGCTCGATTTTAATATGCATACTATGATAAATGTATTATGTAAACATTATTCACGCTGCATATACAAAGCATGTATGTTAAAATGCGTGTATGATGGCATTGCGTGTATGGATGAGGATCCACGTAGCACCCTGATATATAGCCGAAACTAACGCCACTAGTCCCCTAAATTAAGTTGTGTAATATATTATTTGCTTTTTGTTTCGGTATCATGGGTTCATTTTCTTTCTGAAATGTGGTTATAATTTGAATCGCTGTAGACGTGCGTTTTGGTTTGCCGGTTGACCGTTGCCCGTTAATTTGAGAACTGCTCATTTTATAATTAGCGTTCTGCTATAACAATTGTAGATAAGATATATATGTCTTATTATTATTTAAAGCTTTACCGTTGTTTTTGTTTTATTATATTACAGTGTGAACAGGATACGTATTGCTTATATCACTAGCATCTCTGTGCTTATTTATCGATCAATCAATACAACTAAGTACGATGTTACATTAAATAAATTCAAAACGTGATCTTATCTTTTTGTAATATATTAATTTAAAAATAAAAAAAAATCAGAAAAAAAATCTATAAAACAAATTTATGTTTTATATGCATGTATATACATATAAATTATTATGTAAATATCCAAGATTATTATAATGTGAACGTATCACAACGTTATAATAAACAAAACAATCATTAAAATATAATAATCTTATATTTTTTGAACGCGATTAAAAAGGCATATATAATTTTCATCTTCTGTTCGTTGTTTTACCGAGCAAAAAATATATTTTGTATTGTAATATTAAGCGCTCATCAACATTGTTGTGTTACATATATTTTTAAAAGCGTGAATGGATAATTTGTTTAAAGCGATGCAAACTCTTCTGTCCTATTCCGATGTTTGCAATATACAATATATATCAATATTAAATCTTTGAACATTCAACACGCATAATTAAAGACACAGGCAAACAGGCGTTTTTGAAGGTCAATGTAGACAATGTAGACAAGAGGCCAATACTACATTAAACACACACCAAAGCCTTTATTTTCCTTTAGTAATCGATTAGGCCCCATTCCAGATCACACAATAACCATTATTAAAAATTAAACTATACAACTCGTGGTATATTAATAAAATCCACATTTAGATGACAAACTTTAATTTGGACGTGAAAAACGCAAATCTAGACTTTAACATGATAAATTATTATGAAATTGTAAACAAACTTAAACTTACAAAGTCATTATTGAGTATATTCCAAGCCTGTTGATGAGAACAGACGCTCAGACGGAACGAATGTTAAATAATATAAGAAAAAAGGAACGCGGCATAACAAATCTCAAGAAAAAAACAAGATAGCACTTAATTAGGCGTTTAACAGTTATTGTTAAACAGTATATGCCTTTTACAAATAAAGTATATATTAATAATGTTGTTCTTTTTTGCTGGTAAGTCATTGACTCGCGATGTATTGTTACCGATTATTGTTTGTTTACTTGCAATCTTCTATGGGAGTTCTTCTTTTTCGAATTAATACATCTGTACGAAAATTCACGAACGACCAGACGGCTAATAATACAGGCAAAAATGAGCAATTTCGCTAAAGCACTGCGTGAAGCAATATTATATATTGTTCTCCATATATCGTACACATTACAAATTATGTTAAAGACTAATTTAATACAATGTTTAACCAGATCCGCTCCTTTGTTTTTTGCGAAACAAGACAACATATTTTATAAAATCAATTGGTTTATCTCGATATTAATGTGTCGTATATACTTCCATTTTTGTTCAAAGTCGCGAAAATCAATTTTTAGGGATTTGAAGAACCGAGTACCTGTGGAATACATTATCGATTCACCTACATTCAAATGACTCGGTTTATGAAGCATGCCAATATGTAACGCTCTAATCCGAGGAAAAATTATGAATGAATGAAACAGTTCTTTATAATAACAATTGAATGTTTGTATTTATTGAAATTCCCTTTAACGGATTTGAAAAAAAAAACACTTTTCAATATTATCGGAATATTTAAAGCCAAATTATCCGCACCCTGGATCAAAATTTGTTTAACTATTAAGTCAAATAAGTTAAACTATGTTATCATGTTGAATTTCCAAAATATATGCTGATATTGTATAAAATGTATAAAAACTTTTATAGAGAATTATTTTACCTGCCAGTTGAACCTTTGCATTTGCCCACGATAATAGCAGTGCGGATATCAATCTATTAAAATAAAAGTTAGAAGTTGCAAAGGGCACCGTTATAATTTCAGTTTTAAACGCACGTTAAGGAACACAATTGTTAAAAAAAGTAATATCCGTGTGTTTTTAATGTATTGACATACCCGTACTTTTAAAAAACAAATGCATTAGAATTTTATTTGGATTTGTGAATTAAAATCGATTTCTGCAATATTGGATATATCATGCGCGAACAGAATAGTTACAATATCCGGAATATGCTCAGTAACACATACACCACGGAAACCTTGGTTTCTTTTAAATTTCTTTTTTAAGCTTCTGTTGATTAATTACTCATATTTCTGTTCCGTTCTGATCCATGTGTATTTATCCCAGTTATATTTTGAATGAGACCACCCGTGAACGGTGTTAAATTGATTTATACGTGTATGTATTTCGAAGTTAATGAGGGTCTTACAGATGCTGCATTATGTGTGCAAACGGAATGTATTCAAATACTCCCACCATGAACTTACTTGACTCGACGAAGCTTACGAAGTTTTGAAATAAAGCTGCATTTGTAGCTGCTTTTAGTTGTTAGTGAAAGATTGCACATTTTGGTGTGGTCTTATAAGGTCGATGAAAGCCCTCATGCAACGTAGAAACCCGACGACCCCGGTATGGTGACCTCAAACCAAACTCACATGTTACCGGGGCCGGAATTGAACATGTTCGCTTGGATGAGAAATATATGTACAAAACCCAGCGCTGCCAGACATCTCTTTTAAACGAATCGCATTCTTTTGAGCATTATTTAATGACATAGTTGTTTATCTGCCCCTTAAACCCACTCACATTCCTCGAAGTGTCTATTTTGATAGGATTGTTTTCACTTGAGTCACTTATTAGTAATCTTACATGAACAAGAACATATGGTTATGGATTTAGTCCGATAATATGGTCTATTTCTAAATAATAGACCTATTTATTGTTGGGCCACTGCTGGGCTGGTTTTTACAGTTTCCTTATTGTTGGTGTTTTGTAACCGAAGTAGCGAATTTTACAAAATTAAAATTTCTTTCTCATCGTTATCTACACAAACAAAAGGTTGTAAATTAAGTTAGAAGCCGGTAGTTAAAAGGTGTTTTTTAGCAATTCTTGTGATCTTTATGATGGATGCTGAATTTACGGGCTGTATTTTACGGATTTTCTGTACAGTGGCACAGGGACATTTAATAAAAATTATCTACATACTAAAATATATATATAAGGGATACCACTGTAAAATTTCCTGCACAACACCATGGTCTGAACGAAAGCAAAATAATTGCTTCCAACAGCAATAGTTGCACCAAATAAACAATATAACAATAGCCAAGACATTTATCTTTCAGAATATAACTATCTTTATAGCAGTCAATGCGTACATAGTTTTGTTTCAAACGGAAGTTTAATGAAAAATAGTAAAATTTTCGAACTCAGACAAAGGTGTGCACAACCACTTTGACATATTTTGTTCCATAATTAAATAATACTGAGCAGCTCAGCAAATTTGACCTTGTTTTATAATCCAAACTGGACTATAAATATTATTTATGAATTAAACCCAAACAAAAAAAATAGGAATACATATGGTTAACTTAATTATAGTCAATAAATACGCTATTTATTGCATAGTCATTGTCAATGCAAATCACATGCAAATGAGCTGATAAGTATGCAATAAATTGGCAAAAAATGGATCAATAAATCGGAAATAAATTGTGAATAATGTATTCATACATGATAAATGAATTGTCAATAAATAGGGTATATAAATTGTCAATAAATACGGTCAATAGACTGGCAATAAGTTGGGACTTAAGTACAAAGCCAATACGCAATAAATTGACAATACATCAGGTTAAAAACTCTGCAATTAATAGTGTTTATAAATTCTGAAAAACAATCTGATAAAAATGTAAATGTAACAAAGTATTAATTTGTTCCTGTATTTTTTTATTAAATGTATTGGTTTGTTACAGAGATTTTGCATGGGCTGTATCATATTAAAGCGTTGTTTATACTAATACAAGTTCATGAACACATATTTTGAGGACATATATATATGCAGAATGTATAGATATGCTTTATTCAAGAAAAAAGGCAATATGCCCATCATTCCACATATAATACTTTACAAACAAATATATAGCCAGTTAATGGTGGGGCATTTTACATTATATTTGATAGCTGCACGTTCATATGGTAAGCTATAGATACAACAACATGTAGTCTTGATGACGAAATCGTTTGGAAGTAATTGAAGAAAAAGAATATAGCCTTTAATTGTCCTCGACCAGAATTGAGGGTATCTTTCGAAGAAAAATTAACATCCAAGCTTAGTGATATGAAATTGTATATAAAATTAAATATATATGTCAAATTTGTTTACAAAAAATGTTATACGCTTCAAATACGGAGACCGAAATTAACGCAAAATGTGAATGACCACAAAAATGTATGTAAATTTTATGTAACTATGCAGGGGACAAAAATATTTCTAAACTGCACTCGTCCTGCAGGACGAGTGCATTTAAATTTGCACTCGTCCTGCAAACACATGCACTCGTCCTTAAATATGTGTGAAATAAAGATTGCAAAGAGCTAATATGACTAATAAAATTTACTATATCACTGCTAAAATGCTGCTTACTCAGTTATTCATGCCAGCTGATAAAAAAAGAAATGTTAAGCAGTGAAATAAGTTATTTATGAGGAACACAAAATAAATAAATGAAGACTGCTGTTTTATTTTTTTCTAATGCCTGCGTGCTTTCTGTTTCGGACGTTTGAACATCAACCCCCCCCCCCCATCCCTTTAAAGAACGCTCAAATATCAGATATTTTTCGGACGAAATTCAGACTAGTTATAAACTGTACTTTGCAGTTAAATAATTCTTTAAAAATCAATACTTGCAGTGAATGCAGTCGGATGGCTCCATGTCAACATTGACACCAATATTTACTCGGAACTTAGTCTCGCATAACAATGCGCACCTGTTGTATGAAATTTACAATTACAATTTCCAGTTCATTCTCGTTCTACTTTCGGAATAGATATGCTTTAAGAAAATGATTTTATTTAATTATTTACGTGTCCTAAAATACATATTTTAACATCAGCTTTTTCTCTTGTCCTGTAGGACGAGCGCTTTAGGGAAATTCACTTGTCCTTTAAAGATTTCACTCGTCAATATGAGCGGACGAGTGGAATTTTTGTCCCATGCTATGTTTTTATCTTTAGAATGAATTGTAGCTCTATAATTCTTATAAAATAATGAAAACTAACGCAGTGTTTGGTTTTGCGTAAATGTTCATATCAGGTTCCGATATCAATATTAGTTATTTACATATATATTTACATATCATATAACAGTTCTACAAAAAATCTATTTACACACAAGGTTCGAAGCTTTCAGTTTAGTAATGGGCTAATTGACGACACTTACATTGTAAATGAATGACAGAGGAGAGTCCGATATAACAAAAGCTTACCAAACACTTAACATGCATGCACATCTTATGCGAGCTAAACTTTCATCAAAAACATTTACCGAAAATAATATCAATTGAAGACATTTAATAGCAATTAATTGGTCATAAATGTTTTTCTAATGTGTAGAGATACATATTAATTTATGGTTAACTATTATATAATAATGAGTAGTATCTAAGTGCAAACAAGCTAAACTTAGAGAAACAAAGACATGACATACATATATAACCCATAGGAAGGAAGAATGTACTATAGCAATTAAACTACAATACATCTATTAAAACAAGAGCTCCACATAACGGGTGCTAACGCTTGGCTGCGAAAGCTTGTCAGATTTTTTAGAGGTCACAGTGACCTTGACCTTTGACCTAGTGACCCAAAACTGGGTATGGCGTGTATAAATCATCAACGAGCATTTACATAAAAAGTTTCAAAGTTGTAGCTGGAAGCATGATTTTAGAGCCATGTTAAGGTTTTAGCACGACGCATACGGCTGACTGCACGACGAGCTGGCTATGACAATACCTCGGGTTTTCTCCGAATACAGCCGAGCTAAAAACTACATAAATTTGAGATTAGATTGTCTGGTAACAAAATTTATGTAAAACATGTCATAAACAATTTCCACACAATTTTGATTTGAACTAATCTTAGAATTAGTAGATAACCTTTTTTTTCTAATAGTTTACTATTCTCATGCAGTCTTCAAACAAGAATTTAACACTTGAGTCCATTATTTCACTGTGTCACACGGAACTGTAAAGTCGATCTGTCTAATATTCTAAACAAAAAACAACTTGGAACAAGAGCTGTCACCATCGGATGACATATGCAAACGCTTTGATAGAAGTTGTGAGCATTTTTTGAAACCTAAACGCAGATTTCAAAACCTAAACGCAGACCTTAAGTTCAAGGTCACAGGGTCAAAATGTGTGCGCGTATGGAAAGGCCTTGTCCATATACACATTCATACCAAAACGCTTTGATAGAAGTTGTGAGCATTTTTTGAAACCTAAACGCAGATTTCAAAACCTAAACGCAGACCTTAAGTTCAAGGTCACAGGGTCAAAATGTGTGCGCGTATGGAAAGGCCTTGTCCATATACACATTCATACCAACATGAAGGTTACATCTGAAGCGACATAGAAGTTATGAGCATTTTTCAAAACCCAAATGCAAAGTGTGACGGACAGACAGACGGGCGGTGCGATCACTATATGCCCTCCTTCGGGGGCATAAAACAACAGTGATTTCCTCTGTTGATTGTATTGTCTTTATTAATGGTTTAACATTTCCCATTCCAGTACAGAAATTCCGCACTGTTTGAGTGTGTTTATTTGACACAATTTAAGAGCTGTCGAAAGTAATAAATTTATTATTTTTATAAGAATGATTGACTATTTTAGTGAACTGTTGTTTTTTAACAATTCTAACAAGAAATTATCCTAATTGAATGTATCAAACAACTATATTGTTTACCAATGTCTACGATTTGTACGAGAGGAGAATTTATTTGATGGTACATTCCCAACTTCATTGGTATGGGGCATATTCCCACAAAGCTGTAAGAGACCTGCACACCACAAAATGCGTGTAACATTTGAGTTTAAAGGGACCGTCAACTGCGATTGACGAAAAGAGAAAAGTTCTAAAAGTAAAGTATTGTAATATACCAGTTGTGATATTTTAAACAATATAAACTAATAATTGTAAAAAATAGGGTATTTTAGAACATTTCTTTTTTCACCAATCGCGGTTGATATAATTATATAATGTGTACACAAAAATACTCTTAAATACATTAAACACCCCTTAGAGCTTCTTTTGACGCTTTAATGTTTGTTTTGAACTTCCCATTTTCTGCCCCCAGTATTCGTCGAACTTCGGACTGTCATCTTCAAGACATGAACAGCATACTCTGAAAATGCAAATTAGAAATATCTTTAAACAAACCTATCTACAATAGAATAAGTCTAAAAGTGGGCTATCTATGCTGCCAAGTGTTTATGATCGAATAATAATAATGTGGTATCCAAATTATACTTAACAGTGTAAAAAGGATGTGTATATACATTTTTTATGTCTTGAATGAGTTTTTCCTATTTTATATTTACAAAATATCGTATGATAAATCCAACAAAAACACATATTTTTATTTCCTTTTTAATCATCGTTTCGGCTTACGCCTTCATCAGGATAATACAAACAATAACAGAAAGCGGATGTTACGTCATTGACTTAACGTACATTAACATGCGGGAAAATGTACGTCAATAAAATGAACGTTAATTAAATTAAGCTTAACTTTCGGATTCAAGAATACACAATTTCCTATAAAATTATATATAAAAATACTAATAGGAAAAAACAAGATATTTTTTTATATTTACAAAATATAATTTGAGCACATCTTTTGCTGCTGGTCTATTAACATCAAGTAAGAGATAAACACCAAGTAAAAATCAAACTTACGTTTGATGGACTTAATATATGTCATTGTCCTTGAAGGCTGTAGTTCCTCCGTCAATTTCCAGCTCCTCTGGGTCAAAGAAACCGTCCATTAACTTCTTTATTATTTCGGCGAAATGGTCTATCTTGATATATTTTTTTTAATTTCTCAGACCTTTTATTCCGTCTTGAAGAGGAAGTGCCAATGGAAGAAAAGACTTGTTCCAACCACAATGGCCTAACGGCAATAGTGGCCCCAGGCGCCAGCAACTGGAACCCTACTTGGGGCGATCTGTTGTCTTGAATCAGCACCTAGAATGAGCATAATAATTACATAAAACAACTTCAAAACATAAGTTTAAAACATTAATACAGTTATCCGTCTTAAATAGCACAAGCCCGGGCATACATGTTGATATGTCAAAGTGGTACTTTTTCGAAAACAAAAAAAGACAAAATGATCAGAATGGCAAAGTCACTTAAGGCTTTAACAAAAACTACTTGTACAAATCAACAGCTTGAACAAGTTGCAATTGACGGCCTTATAATTTTCAATGAACTGGCAAACAATAGTTTTTCATTTTTGATCTTTACAACTCATGCTTCAGTAATGGTACGACATCTGTGATTAAAGTGTGAACAAAGCAGTCGGCAACTGAGTCACTGACGTTTTGTATTTCAATATTAATTAACAACGACATGTATGAAAGTTACTTACCATCCATGTAAACTTTAGGCGTTCTAATTGTTCTTTTATCCATTCTGACAAATGACAAATCGAAATCTACGTTGACCAGCAAATAACGAAAAATAAGGCTGCGATATATTTCTCCAGTTTAATCAACCGCCAATAAGTAGTTGACAACATTATTTTAAACGAAAATCTTTCAGTTACAATGTTTATCTCGTATGCTGCAAGTTCATAGGAAAATGTTCAACTTTAATATACAACGCTAAAAATGTAACTCCTAGCTATTTTTGATATTTTATTTGCGCGTTTTTGTGTAACATTAATCCTTGTAAAGGCACAAAAGCTATACTAACATTTTCGTCTGTTTGAATTCTAATTATTGTCTGAGCCGACATTCAATCAGCGAGGTGTAATCGCTGGCACCCGGTTATTTCATGACTGCGTATACCGAAACGAGCAAATCAAAGAACCATTCGCACGTAACAACAACAATAACGATCGAGTTATCATTTAGACAAAACTATTTGTGCGGGTGAAGAAAAATACATATTTTAGTACTATTAACCAGTTATCAAACATAAGATGGATTGTGGAATCGATTTGGGCAAATGTAAGATCTTCGAGTAATTATTTTTTAAATATTTCTATTTTACATGTATCTTATATGATTTGGATAAATATTTTCGGACATCGATCTCGGCATGGATTTGCACATTATTTAAATGGCATAAGGAAATTCAATATTTCTTTATTGTCGAATGAGAAAATTAACATGGTTACAAACGCTGTGTGTAGCTTTTGATCGATGGCATTCGACCTGTAAATCTAATTTTATTTCAGTATAAGTTTACATTTTGACGAGAGCATTATATCTATTTAAGCATTGTTCGATGCAATTATAATGTATAACTTTTTGTGAAGTGTGTGCATGACATTGCCTGATTGCTTTAAATATTGGTTTGAAAAATAAGTTAAATTTTTTAATTGAAATGACATCCTAATGTATGATAGTTTAAGAAGTCATACTCATAGTACCATTGGAACTTTGTCAGCTTGTGCTAGGAGTTGTCATACAGTAGTGGAGACTTCTTACCACAACTGAATATACTGCATAAATTCTGTTAGCATGCTCAATATATGTGCCTGGTTTTTATTACGAATATAAATTTCAATTTTGTAGAGGAAAAGATCATGCATGTCAACATAAGAAATTAAGTTCGTCCAAAGTCTTACAAAAGAAGAGTGAAAAAAGCTCACGGGTTTAATGTGGATGTGAAGACATATGATCACATTTCTCACAACACAGAAAAAACATCAGACCAACATGCAAAATTAACTAACTTTTCTGTAAACACTGATTCTAAAATGCACAAAAAATTGACATTGCTGGAACTGCAGCCTCTTGTACATCATCAGACTTTAATGTCAATCTTAAAGTGAAAACAGAGTCTTCAATCAATACTCATACTCTTTTCATTCAAACAGAAGCAGTTGAATTTCAAAATTCAGTGAAAAACCATTCAGATGATGATGGAGATAAGAAGAGAGGAGATGATACTTCAGAAACTGATGGTGTGATTTATAGTCCTGATGACAGTCTTGTTAATAGATTGATCGATGAATTACATCACGCAACTTAAAGTTTAGACTCCGAAGTAAAAAGTGATGTCGAAACTGATGAAACCGAATTACTAAATCAACCTCTGGGTCCCGGACACACACTGACAGTTAAATCAAGCATTCGCATTATATGGATGTATACCATGGCTCATTGTTTTACATCAGGTCATTTAGGAGATCTACTGACACTTATTAATTTGCATTTAATGGTTTCCCATCCATTATTCAACAGTGTTCATAGATTCGAAAAGGCTTTAAACAAAGACTTTTCAACAGCTGGATTAAAAAAAAACATTTTTATTGTTTAAGATGTGACCAGACATGTAATGAAAATGGAAAAGTTTGTTCGATTCCCTTATGCAATCAAAATTTAACTTAACAAAAAACAGAGCTCATTTTATTGAAATGGACATCATCACTGAAAAACTTGTGTCAGAGAAATAACTTTCTCAATGGGATCAAAAAACCCTCAAAGAGAAAGAAAAAGAAAGCTGGAAATATTGAGGATATATATGATGGTGATCACTCATCAGTATAGTAAACTGTTTCCTGACAGTACCCAGTCATTTACAAATTTGACATTTGTATTTAATACAGATGAAGTGCCGATTTTCAAATCTTCAAATACTTCTATTTGGCCAATTTTCCTGATGGCTAATGAGTTGCCCTTCAGAATGAGAACAAACAGAGAATTCATTCTGCTAGCTGGTTTGTGGTGTGGTCCAACCAAACCAATTATGAATTCCTTTTTAACTCCAATGAGGGATTCATTGAATATCCTAAAATATGGTGTTCGATTTCACAACCTGCACATTATAGGATATATGCACTGTATGTCTTGTGATCTTCCTGCAATAAGTACAGTGCTTAATATGATGTCACATACTCGAGAATATCCATGTATTAAGTGCTACCAGTCAGGAGTCAATCACAGAACAGCATAATGAGGTAATGTCAGAATATTAGCCCTACAACCAAGAAAATCCCACTGGACCAGAAAGGAAACATGAAGAGGTTTTTTTTCTGATTCTAGACGAGCAATAAATGCAACTGTCAAGCATGTAAATGGAATAAAGGGACAATCTGTGTAAATATTTTGTTCACTATTTGATTGTGTTACAAGTATGACAAAGCATTATATGCACCTTATCAATTTAGGACTAAATAGAATGTTCATGAAACTATGGTTTAGTTCTGGAAACTCACAGACTTTTTCTATTCATAAAGGTGTTAAGATAGTTGATGACAGGTTGTCTAAAATCAAAGTGCCTCATTTAATAACTAGGACGCCTAGAGCAATTTCTGAACATATAAAATTTTGGAAAGCATCAGAACATAGGGCATGGTTTTTTGTATTATTCAATTCCATGTTTACAAGGTGTTTTGCAAATGAAATACCTTTATCACTACTATGCACTTGTACAAGGTATTTTTCTTTAAAACCAATCAAGTATTTCACTTAAGGATATAGAACAGGCAGAAATATTATAACAGTATTTTGTTTTCATGCTACTATATTTATATAGCGAAAAATGTTTGACCCTTAATGCTCATTCTTTGCTCATCTGCCTGCAATGGTCAAAGAACTTGGTCCATTATGGAGCTACTCTTGTTTTTCCATTGAAGGAGCAAATGGAGACTTACTTCAAATGTTTCATGGTACTCAATATATTGACTTACAAATAGTAAATGCTGTGAATATATACCAACAACTCCCATCTATTTGTAATGCTGTCAAGTCTACTGATATTGCATACAATTTGGTCAAGTCGTTCACAAAAAATTATGGATTTCAGCATTATGAAGACATTACTACCATGGGAAAGCCTTTTAAGAAACAACTGGACATTTTAACGGAAATTATGTTAAGAAAATTCATTCATTGTGAAAATGTTAATATTAATATACTGTTTTATAAAAGATTGAAAATCAATGGGGTAGTTTTCCATAGTAAGTCATATACAAGAGTGCAAAGGAGAAATTCTTATTCAGTTAAGTTTAGTTTGAATGGCAGCATATGTCATGGGTTTGTACTGTGGTATGGTACATATAGTAAAGATGAATCTGTAAAATTATTTGCATGAATTGAAATCTCGGAGGTAGATGAAGTCATTTTTTTCCTTGAATGTAATAACAGTGACCTAGACTTATTGTCCACAGATTTTCTGGACTCAACACAATTTCAGTATTTCATATCTTCCAAAAGGAATTGTATTGTGGATGCCTGTGACATTTTAGAGATGTGTGTTTTTATTGATGTAGACAAGCGCATATGTTTTGCAGCAGATCCAAATAAGTTTAAAAGAAATTTGTAATTTAAACATGAACCAATTCAATTGCCAAAACTGTTGTGATTATTTGGCCACTCAGGGCTTTCATTTGACTCTCATAATAACACTTTGACTTTGTGTTTGTAAAAGAAGCATGTCTTTAATATGGTTAGAGTCATTTTCATTAAAACCAACTTAAGTTTGAATATATGCCGTGCTCATTTAAGTTTGTGACTATGATCCAATTTTAGCACTTTGCTTTTCTAGTCTAGTGAAATCCCGGTCCAATAACCATTACTGCCTTCGTATCCTTTACTGAATGATGTAAAGAAAATACTATTGAAGATTATTTTCATTTTGTGTCATTAAATATGATTATTTTTATTTTATGTCATGAATTATTATTTATTTTATGTACTTTAAGGAAGGTTGTATTAAAACTGTATTCAAATTGCTAGAAAAATGTGTTTGTTTCTCATTGACTGTGTTTTGTTGTTTGACAATACATTTTTAAAGGGATCAAAAAACAAAGAAATGTTCATTTTCATAGAAAAACAAACTTTGCTTTCGTGTTCGCGGGTTCGTCTGCACTGAGGAAGGTAGCATCCATGACCTTAATGGTCTTCTGATAAACAAGACTTTCACTTCTTTATATTGCATTGCACAACAGTTTGATGTGTGCTGCGTGGATGCAGTAGCGTGTATCCCCGTACATATCTTCGATGTTGTTATATTTTCAGCCTTCAGAGGCTGGTGGCGGTATTCTGTTTTTATTATTTTTTAAGAATTGTTTTAATGAAAATTCAATACTGCTCCAGCAGCTGGAGTTTCACTTCTTTATATTGCATTGCACAACAGTTTGATGTGTGCTGCGTGGATGCAGTAGCGTGTATCCCCGTACATATCTTCAATGTTGTTATATTTTCAGCCTTCAGAGGCTGGTGGCGGTATTGTGTTTTTATTATTTTTTAAGAATTGTTTTAATGAAAATTCAATACTGCTCCAGCAGCTGGAGTTTCACTTCTTTATATTGTATTGCACAACAGTTTGATGTGTGCTGCGTGGATGCAGTAGCGTGTATCCCCGTACATATCTTCGATGTTGTTATATTGTCAACCTTCAGAGGCTGGTGGCGGTATTGTTTTTTTATTATTTTTTAAGAATTGTTTTAATGAAAATTCAATACTGCTCCAGCAGCTGGAGTTTCACTTCTTTATATTGCATTGAACAACAGTTTGATGTGTGCTGAGTGGATGCAGTAGCGTGTATCCCCGTACATATCTTCGATGTTGTTATATTTTCAGCCTTCAGAGGCTGGTGGCGGTATTGTGTTTTTATTATTTTTTAAGAATTTTTTTAATGAAAATTCAATACTGCTCCAGCAGCTGGAGTTTCACTTCTTTATATTGCATTGCACAACAGTTTGATGTGTGCTGCGTTGATGCAGTAGCGTGTATCCCCGTACATATCTTCGATGTTGTTATATTTTCAGCCTTCAGAGGCTGGTGGCGGTATTGTGTTTTATTATTTTTTAAGAACTGTTTTAATGAAAATTCAATACTGCTCCAGCAGCTGGAGTTTCACTTCTTTATATTGCATTGCACAACAGTTTCATGTGTGCTGCGTGGATGCAGTAGCGTGTATCCCCGTACATATCTTCGATGTTGTTATATTTTCAGCCTTCAGAGGCTGGTGGCGGTATTCTGTTTTTATTATTTTTTAAGAACTGTTTTAATGAAAATTTAATACTGCTCCAGCAGCTGGAGTTTCACTTCTTTATATTGCATTGCACAACAGTTTGATGTGTGCTGCGTGGAGGCAGCAGCGTGTATCCCCGTACATATCTTCGATGTTGTTATATTTTCAGCCTTCAGAGGCTGGTGGCGGTATTGTGTTTTTATTATTTTTTAAGAATTGTTTTAATGAAAATTCAATACTGCTCCAGCAGCTGGAGTTTCACTTCTTTATATTGCATTGCACAACAGTTTGATGTGTGCTGCGTGGATGCAGTAGCGTGTATCCCCGTACATATCTTCGATGTTGTTATATTGTCAGCCTTCAGAGGCTGGTGGCGGTATTGTGTTTTTATTATTTTTTAAGAATTGTTTTAATGAAAATTCAATACTGCTCCAGCAGCTAGAGTTTCATTTCTTTATATTGTAACCAGGCCTTATTGTATAAATTAATAGTGCTTAAATTGCCAGAAACCAGCTTGTTATGGCTTTGTAATTTTAAATAGAATCTACCAATTTATTGCTACTTACAAATAACGTATAAGATTAGCTGGAAATTATTTTCTGTGCGCAAATATAATGGTTATGCATTAAATAGGTGCAAGACATATATAGAAGTATAAAGAATAGGCAATAAATATTGCTCAATTTTTTGTCTATCTATAATGAATAGGCAATAAATAGTGATTGATTTATTTCTATTTATAATGAATTGGCAATAAATAATGCTCTATTTATTTGATCTATAATGAACTGGCAATAAATAGTGCTTGTTTTATTTGTATCTGTAGTGAATTGGTATTAAATAGTACTAAACATTTTTCTGTTACAACGGAATTGCGATAAAGAGTACTCTATGTATTGTCTTTCTTAAATAAATTGTACAAAATCGGGCCTAAAAAATGAGTTGGCAACAAATAGGGTTAGGGCTTTCACTGAAGAAACCAATTTATTGCTTATTCATTAAATGAATTGGTAATAAATGGGCTAATGAATTGGATTTCTCAGATTTATTACCAATTTATTGACAATTTTGGTACAATTTGCTAAAGATTATTTATTTTTTTGGAAGCAGACAACTTTTATGATGGTATGTAACTGCATATGTGTAAAACACCGTAAATCTTAAATTGTTTACATAATGTACAATCTTCAAGCATATGTACATGCAAGTTGTTAAGTAATGTAACACGGAACGTGATTGGTTAGCTGTTTCCTGCAGTGGATAAATAACCAATCAAATCGCATGTTTAAAATACATGAAGTGTAATATCTAAAATGAATGTAGACTATTGTTATTGTGACATTGAAGTGTTTTTATACGAATTTCGAGCAAAATATCACAATTAATTGTAATTATGTTGTAATAAACTATAAACAGAAACTAGCAAATGAATATGTACGTTTAAAAGGGGTTAGTTTTAAAGGAATATGGAAATTACAACCAGAATTATCAATTTTCAGTTGTGAGGATTGTTGAGCTTTTTTGCATGAAAGGCATCGTTTCAATTTAATGAATGATCGTAGTTTATTGCCAAGTTTATTATTTTTTGAAAGATAAATGTCTCTGCTGTTGGTATACCGTTTATTTTGTGTAATTAATGCTTTTGGACGAGATTTTTTTGCTTTTGTTCAGACCATGGTGTTGTGCAGGAAATTTGACAGTTGTATCCCTTGTATACTGTTATATAGTATGCAGGTTTTTTCTTAAATCCCTGTGTACAGTGGTGGAAAAAAACGTGGATCGGTCACTTGGCGTCTGATCTAAGCAATAGTAGTAAGAGCAAAAATCAATTTCAAGCGTTATGAGAAAACGTAGTTTATATGCATTCATGTATTCAGTGAAATAACCATGTTATAATTATTTTCTGAAAATAGGCTAATGCCTCAGTGGCAGCACAAAAATGTGAAAATATATTTAGCTGTATTATTAAAAATCTGGAGAGTGGGTTGCTTTAGTTTCAATTAGGGCGGGCACTATGTTCAGGTTTATCATGAAAAAAAATCAACTTTAAATGAATGTTGGTTTTTATGTAGCAATAGTAAAGGAACTTAATTTTGACAATGCGGAAATAGTCAGTACTTGGTGCAGTTAAGAGGTGGTCTTATGGCGCATCTATTTATAATTACCAAGACAGTTTGTTAAGTCAAGTATTAGTTCATATGCAATAACTCTAAAAAAGGTTTGTTTAAGAATTAGAGTTGGTTAACTATAAGCCAAATATGGCTTTTTTGGTATTTACATATTATCTTTATTGTATATTTTATTGCACACATGGAAACGTGAAACCGGAAAAGGCGCCGACCGTCGGTAAAACTACACCAGTTTCCCAGCCAAAACCTACTTAGCATCAGCCAACAACCCGGTCAGCTGCCTTCCACCCAAATGCCAGATCAGCTGCCTTCCAACCAACAGCCTGTCCAGCTGCCTCCCACCCCCAGCTGCCTCACAGCCACCAACCGGACCAGCTGCCCCACAACCACCAACCCGACCAGCTTCCTCTCTGCCAAGAACTGGGCTACCAGATGCAGCCTGCAGCAAGCCAGTCAGATCCGACTGTTATATCGGTAATAGTTTTAGTGAGGATATTTTTTTACCGTGCATGATTCCTAGTTTTCAGTCAGCTTTAGGGGATCATGTTCCTCAGTCAATTAAAGACAAAATAATATCAAGCCAATATGTAGATCTGACAAGTTTGTTTGAGGCCCCTGTAGTTCCAGAAGATATAGAAAAACATTTGGTTTTGAGCAATTCAGGTGCATTGGTGGTAAAGCCCAATATGAAACAAACATTGTTGATATAGCTAAATGGACTGATGCATTCGTCATTTTCTCAAGCATTTATTTAAGTGCTCATCCCGTTAAAATGCAAGATCTCTTAAAGTATTTGCACACTATAAGACTGGGGGCAGCAAGACACACTGCTGGTTGGAGATCTTATGATCAACAGTTTAGGGTGGGTAATAACCCAGCGAATTCGTGGGCAATGATTGATATCGAGCTTTGGCTGTTGTGTATGGGGCCTCCAAGGCAGCCAGTTCATGATACAGGGAATTTTGTAAGAAAATGTTATGATTTCAATTTTACCAGATGCTTACGGTCAGTTTGCAATTTCAAACATGCTTGTATGATTTGTGGTTCCGACCATGCGTCCAGGGTATGTCAGCTCAAGCCTCGCAACACAAGTTTCTTGAAAGGAGGGTCTGTCAGGGGGGCTGTCACCCAGACCTCGTACAGTCCTAGGGCTTACACGTTCCGACCTAGAGGCCCAATTCAGGGGCTCCGGGGCCCATTTAGCAGATACGAATACCTCAGTTTGGTCTCTTGGCAAGTCGCCAATCAATGTTGTTAAGATTTCTACATATCATCAGTTATATCCAAATAAAGAAGTAGCTTCTGTGCTCAGTAATGGCTTCAAGCAAGGTTTTAAGCTGAGTTATAAAGGTTCACATCTAGGTTCTTCATCGAATAATTTGGTTCCAACAAAAGTTCATTTTTCAGAAGTCCAAAAGAAACTTGACAAAGAGATTTCCTTAGGTAGAATGTCAGGTCCTTTCAAAGTCCCACCAATTTCCAATTTAAAAGTAAGTCCATTAGGCATTTTAGAGAAGCCAGACGGAGGTTGGCGATTAATCACACACCTGTCGTATCCCAATGGGTCAAGTGTCAATGTTGGTTTTAGTGTGGAAGACATTTCTGTTAAATACACATCATTTGACAAAGTTGCTGACATGTTTTTTAGTTAAGGTACGTCCGCACTGATGGCAAAAGAGATATTAAATCGGCTTTTCGATTAATGCCTATATACCCAGGGGTCTTTCAATTGATGGGTCTTCAGTTCAACAACCTGTATTATGTTGACAAATGCTTACTAATGGGTTTATCTATTGCTCCGGCATTATTCGAATCATTCTCCGCTTTTATACATTGGCTAGTAAGTTTCAAAACTGGGATTCAAACATTAGATCATTATTAGGACGACTTTATCTTTGGAAGTGCAACTGAGTCAAAGAATTGTAACATGCTAATTTCTACTTTCGAGGAAGTATGTAGCGAAAATGGAGTATCAGTTGCGGTGGAAAAGTCGGTCGGCCCAACAACAGTACTTACATTTTTTGGCCTGGAATTAGATACTCGGAAAATGACTGTTAGAGTACCTGCTAAAAAAGTGGAAGAACTTTTGAAGCTTTTGCAAAATTGTCTAGTACAAAAGAGACTAACGTTTCAAGAATTGCAGTCTTTTACTGGGAAGTTGAGTTTTTGTAGTCAATCGGTAAGAGCAAGCAGGGCATTCTTGCGCCGATTTAATGATGCTATGTGTGGCTTAAAAAAGTCATATTATAAGAGAAGGATTAATGGTGAAATGAGGGAAGACATCCTGATGTGGATTCAATTTATTGAAGATTTAATGGCGTTGTACATATTCCAAATAAAGTATGGTTGGATAAATCTTTCATTTATCTTTACACTGAAAGTGCAGGTGGTGCTACTCTTGGCTGTGGTTGTTATTTTGGAGGTAATTGGGCCTATTGCCCATGGCCTGTTCAATGGCAAGGCCAACCTATTTTATCAGATATAACATTTTTAGAGATGGTTCCTGTATTGTTGGCAATATGGCTCTGAGGGGGTCTTTTTGAGGAAGATTACGTTTCATATTGATAATTTAGGTTTGGTAGAAGTGATAAACAAACAGTCTTCCAAGTCAAAACGTTTGATGTTTCTGGTTAGAAAATTTGTTTTGTTAGTTATGAAATACTCAGTGGTGTTTGAAGCAGTACATATTACATCAAAGTCCAATTACATTGCTGATGCAAGTTCTCGTAAACAGTTTCACAGATTACAACAGTTAGCACCAGAGGCACAAGCTAGTCCAGAATCAGTCCCGCCGGAGATTTTACTGATGATCTGCAACAAGAGATTGCTAGACAATGCCCTTGCTGCTAATACAAAAAGGGCATACATTGTTGGGTTAGAGAGATTCTCTGAGTTTAAAATGCAATACGGCTTGTCAGATTCCTGGTGGCCTACAGTTGAACAGGTGGTTCAACTTGAAGCATTGCTATCCCTACAGAAACTATCCCACAAAACAGCAAAATCATACTTAAGCTCTATAGCTTTTCATTGCAAGCTGCTTGATGTTTTTGACCCTACCAAAACGTTCATTGTTTCAAAAATGGTGGAAGGAATGCAAAAAGATAAGAATACACACGATAATAGGCTCCTAATTACCCTCTCGTTATTGCAAGGGATAGTAAGCAAACTTAATATTGGGTGTTCTAGTGTCTACGAAGCAAAACTGTTCACTGCAGCTTTTATGCTAGCATTTTTCGGTTTTCTAAGAGTTGGCAAGATAGCTGTTCCTGTAAAAGGTGATATTATTTTACAGGCAGAGGTTTTGGCAATAGAAGATTTACAATTTGATCATAATGGGGTAATCATTTTGATCCGGCATTCAAAAACTGATCAGTTGGGCAAAGGGGTAGCGCTCAAAATTACTAGGTCAAACAGTGAATTTTGCCCAGTTGTGTGTCTTAACCAGTATCTTCATGTTCGTCCTCAAGGGCCTGGCCCCTTGTTTTTGCACTTGAACAAACAACCAATTACTCGTTACCAATTTTCTGCTATTCTTAAGAAAACGATTTCTCTTTTGGGTCTAAATTATGGATCTTACAAATTCCACTCCTTTAGAATTGGAGCAGCAACTGAAGCTTCCCAGCTAGGCTATTCAGTGGAGATCATTAAAACGGCAGGCAGATGGGCTTCAAATGCATACCAAACATATGTTCGTCTTGTTCCTGTTGTCATGCCCAGCTGAATAAATAACCCCCATTAAAAAAGGTATGGTTCATATAGTTAGATTAGTGTGACTAACAAAAACCAAGTTGTATTAAGGGAAAACCATCTGGATACTGGGTTCATCAATAATCAAGCAAGCCTTCATAGCAGCAAGATTACGACCTTAAGGGGCCAATCTCTGCCTTGAACCCAACATCATCTGGTGGCAAGGGTAGAGTGGGTTAACACTCGCACAATCAAATAAATTTTTATTTCGCTTGCCAATGTGGGTAATACTCCAGACTATATTGTGTTGCATTTAGGCGGTAATGATCTTGGTCGTCGGTTACTGGTGGAGCTTCGTAAATTGGTTGACGAGCTATTCAGGGCTATACTGTCTCAATTTTCAAGAGTTAACATTGTATGGTCTGCAACGCTTCCAAGGTCAAATTGGAGATATTCTGATAATAAAGTTACTATGGACAAGGCAAGACAACGCCTTAATAGTTATGGTTCAACTAGGGCGTTGGCATGTGGAGGGCATTACTTGGCCAACTCTGACTTTGGAAAATGTGATACACAATTGTTTGAGAAGGACGGAGTCCACTTGTCAACTCTGGGTACAGATATTTTTCTTTCTTATATGTCTGCAGGGCTTGAAAAATGTATAGGGCATAATAAACCAATCCATTACTGAAGTTCTAGATGCACGACTTTGGGGGTTTCTTACAATTTTTAATTCCAAACTTTATGTATGTTTGTGTTGCTATTGAGTAAAAAAATAGTTATTTGCAGTTAGTTTGTATGCATATTTTTCTTACTCATATGTCTAAACAAAAGAAGTTTTTTGCTCCTTTTTTTTATTACAATTTTTGCAGCTAGTTTTTATGCATTTTTGCTGCTAGTTTTTATGCAATTTTCGCTGCTAGTTTTTTATGCATTATTGCTGCTAGTTTTTATGCATACCTTTGCCTTGTGTTTACAGTTTACTGCTTCCGACTCCAAGCATGCGTCCATCCGCCATGCAGCCAAAGTTCTTTGGCAGTGGCCACCCATCATCTCTGACCCATCTGGTTTCGAGGTGAGGCTCTGACCCAGCTGGTTTCGAGGTGAGGGCATATGGGCCGCTGGGTCAGCGTTGTTGGGTGGCCATATGGCAATCAGTGCCGGATGGACGCTCTTTACCTGGCAATTTTTTTGGGGGAAAATATGATTTTGTTGGGAGTGCTGATGGCCGTCACCCTTAGTCAGCACTCATATACAATTTATTTGTGCAGTTAGTTATTTGCAGTGAGTTTGGGCTTGCCATGTTCGCAGGTGGCCCGTGCTGCTTGGAGTCGAGACATTATATGCCAGAACCATTTTTTTTATTTAATGTTATAAGGTCCTTTAATAAAAAGTAAAAATATAGTTGATTTTATATTTACTGTGTGAAAAGGGTTATTCATCGGAGTTTTCATATAGGCTTGCACCTGTAATGCTAGGTGGCAGTTTGGGTTTAGTTCTTGGCCTCTACAATAATATGGTCTTTTTCTAAATAATAGACCTATTTATTGTTGGGTCACTGCTGGGCTGGGTTTTTTCAGTTTCCTTATTGTTGGTGTTTTGTAACCGTAGTAGCGAATGTTACAAAATAAAAATTTCTTTCTCATCCTTATCTACACAAGCAAAAGGTTGTAAATGTTCTCCCCTCCCATTAACCCATGTAGTTTGTTATACTAAAGTGTTGTTATGTCACACTTAAATGCGTCCGTTATATATTAAAAAATTTGGTCAGTCTTACGGTAAATAAAGATTTACTTAAGTTTTATTTGCCTGTCCACATGAATTTTACCAACATAAAAAGAAACTGTTTTCGGTACTAGAATTGGCTTTAGTAAATTACATATTCTGCTGGTTTGAGTTGCGTTTTTCAGTTTGCCGTGTAGACGCAGAAGTACCAAACGTCGGATACAGGTCGGTCACGAATCCACTTCCTATGGGGCAGTTTGTACAGCTCGGGTTCGTCGACAGTCGCTTGAAGTTTACAGTTCCTTGGCAATCAGCGGCGGATGGACGCTTTTTACCTGGCACTTTTTTGGGGGAAAATATGATTTTGTTGGGAGTGCTGATGGCCGTCACCCGGAGTCAGCACTCATATACAATTTATTTGTGCAGTTAGTTATTTGCAGTTAGTTTGGACGTGCCATGTTCGCTGGTGGCCCGTCCTGCTTGGAGTCGAGACATTAAATGCCATAAGCATTTTTTCATTATTTAATGTTATAAGGTTCTTTAATAAAAAGTAAAAGTTTAGTTGAGTTTATATTTACTGTGTGAAAAGGGTTATTCATCGGAGTTTTCATATAGGCTTGCCCATGTAATGATAGGTGGTAGTTTGGGTTTAGTTCTTGGCCTCTACAATAATACGCTGTTATACAAATTCAACACGGAATTCCATAACTATGTATAAATACACGTAGTTTACGATGTGCAGTTACTTCTCATAGATAAGTCGTCAAGTGATAACACATGCCATTTCAACATCTATATTAAATCTGTTCGCTTAAAACGACCATCGGAAGAACTTTGCGAAAGCGAAATATCTCTAACATATGTACCATTTGTTCTTAAAGATATTCATATTTAAGATCAAAGAAAATATTTCCATTTTTTTATTTTTTGAATAGCCTTTTTCATTAGATGTTTATATTTCCCCATTTAATTTTTGTTTTCTTTTCGGAATTTTTTCTCATGTGATTTGTCTCCATATACTGATTGTTGTTTTTTTCTATCAATGAAAACTGAACGGAAATCAGCACACATACTGGTATAATGCTTGTTATAAAAAATTCCCTATGGAAAAACGCAACAATCATATGGGAAAACAAACTTTGCTTATACATTTCATAGTGAAAAAAAAAACAACATTTGTGACGCAAATAATATCATTTATTAATTTAAAAAAAATACTTTAATCGCATATTATGTATCTAAGAGGTAGAAAGAGGTACTTAAGTTTGCCCTTCGCATTTTTTTCCGTTGGCCATAATTAAGTTGATAAAACCAAAAATACAAGTTATTTTTATTTTTATTTTTTACACAACTAAAAATGTCAGATGCTTTTTTTTAAATCTGATAGGCAAATATAAGACACGGCTTACGAACGATGTTCAATGGATCTATACATTTTGACCTGTTTAACGGCTTGCAATCACCAACGGAATACAGATCCAAACACAGGGTTACCATATAGTCATTTTAGTACAAACACCTGCCCGCGCAAGTGTACAAATCGGGTCCAAGTAAGTATCTTGAAAATAGATGTGTTGCTCACATGTGCTCATTTAAATACATCTATATCCGGCTTACATAGACATTTTATTTGGTAAGTCTGATTTTAACGGATAGAGGAAACCCCAGATATAGCAATAAAATTTACTGAATGTATGTTTTCTATAAATGTATTACATTTATTAGCAATAGATACAAATGTGACTCTTAGGAAAACTTTACCAACTTATCTCCGAGAAGTTGGATCTTGCTCTTATTTGCTTAAGTTAGGAATATGAAATGCCACTTTTTCTGAAGCCTGAGTTACTGACATGCTTTTCCTGTCTAGCCGTGCTATGTCAGCCTTTCGTTTTGGACAAACAACAGCCAGTACAACAGCCCACTTCTTATAAAGACGATCAAGAGGCTAGCCATGCTGTCCTATTATGAATCATAGGGCCGTAAGACTTAAGACTTAATCAACATCCCTAGTTTCCGTGTGCTTAGGAAGTGATGGATCTGCACGCAATATACATTTCACCAAGTATTAAATAAACAAGTTTTCCCAATAGGGACACCGTAAACATGCTGATGTTCAGATGAAAAGGTAGACCTGTGAACATACATTGATACGTTCTGAAATCCATACTTACATGTATGCAACCATAACACAAATTCCTAAATCCCCCTACAGGTGCTGAAAGGAATTTTAAAACAGGTCTAAATTAAACCACATTTGTGTTTACATCCAAGCAATAAAACACAACATTATCTATTTAACAGGTGGAGGATTCCATGCCTGCGTCTTGACTTCAAGTCATCATCTACGTTCAAATGGCATGGGAATAGCATCTGAGTTAGTAATCAGATATTTGATGTTCAGATTTTAATATTTGCAATGCATTATATGTGTAGGTCTTCTGAACTGTCCTTCCATTTTGTATGTAAGCGCGATGTATCTATAAAATACTGGTAAAATCTATTTTGGATTGATGTGGAGAAACTGGTCTGTGTCTAACCAATGACTTTCTTTATAAACTGGAGTAAATGCCCCTCACCACTGATAATATCAAGCATCGGATCATCATACACATGCGTATGCTGTTATTATTTACTAGCCATGCAAATAATCTTTCTGATTTAACACTAAAGAGGTTCGTGTTGTGCTTGTTAAGGGAAAATAGTATTTTGGTGATAACCTTCGCCAAACCTATAAAACTCTGACTGGTTGCCAGTTGTAAAGCTTGATTGTTAAAATGGAGCTGTGCAAACAGCTTGAATGAAGTTGTTAGATTTACAATGACGTCGGACAGTTTCCGTACAACACATTATGCATAAAAATAAAACTTCTTTTTAAATGTTGTTTATTTTGATTTTGATAGAGTCATTACAATCCCTACTGTATCAGATGTAAAATCTAGACACGCTATCTTTTTGAATTGGAATTATAATTGACATGTTTTTATTTTATGCTTTCCAGTGGTTTATTGAGACATTTCAGTGAATTAAAACTGATAATTTCACTGTTTCAAACAGTGAAAATTAACAGTGAAAATTACTGTGAAATGACGTCATTGTGAAACTGTAAGTAAAAGCAAACTTTGTTGGATTCGGTTGAATATCGATTTTAATTCACTCGTGATCATAGACAATATATTTTTTCACTCGTGGCTGCGCCACTCGTGAAAATATTATTGTCTATGATCACTTGTGAAATAAAATCGATAATCCACCAAATCCAACAAATATCATCTCTATAATTTATTGTAAAACCTAGACAGCTCATTACTTATATTGCTTTCATTATAAGTGCGGTTTTGTCCGTTAAAATGTGATCCCTGAATTTATTTAAAATGAGTATGCCGTCGATATCAAATATCTTTAGAAATCCTTTCACGAAGGAGTGAAATAGGAACCTTTCAGTGTTTGCACAAGTGACGGGCTATTGCTGTTCCAGAATGAAATACTACAAATAATTCCATGTTCTCCCTTAGAATCTGAATAACAGATATCGAAGATTTTCCTATGAATGTTTATTGTAAAATACAATATAGACGGGTACTTAAACTGCAAAGGGTGTGCTAGTGTATACATTATGGATAGATGGCACAAAAAGAGCTCTGTCGACTTGATCTACTGTAGACAATATACAATTGATGATATGTGCAGTTAATTTTGACTAAGGCACTGAGTTGCCGTAGTACCTGAACCCACGGACACCAATTGTTAATGGTTTGACACTTATTTAGTAAGAGACCAAATTGAAATATGTTAATGCACAAGGCATTTGTGTAAAGGAATTGTACGTTCTCTCAAACATCTGCTTTTGTCGAACACAAGCTGTAGATGGCAAACATTGATAATGCGTGCACATATTAGTGTAATTTTCAAATTTGAGATGAAGAGAAGGGTAATCCGAGCTTGGCATATATATTGTCAAAATAATCATATGGCCAAGTTTATTCAACATAGATCATAAACAAGGACTTGCGTCAAAATGGTTGCCCTTAAAGTGGTAACACGTTCGTTAAGTTTTTAAACATACCTGCTTCAGATTCGACCTAAAATATTGTTCATATAAACATTCTATCTAAGCCTCACCAATATTGGATGAACACTATGGTATCTTCGTTACTAACAATACTGATGTTGCCGACGCCAACCACACAGTGGACACCTGAATCCGGATACCGCAGGACGACGGACGCCGATGATCCCAATAGCTCACTGAATGCTCAGGTGAGCTCAAAAAGATTGGATTCGACGAAAACAATAAATATTGTCTCTGATTTTCAATTGTGGAAAACGAATGGACTTCTACTTAGAAATGCAAACGTATACAAAGGTTGCAGTGTAACAACATGTTTTGTTAACAATAATGCAGAGGTATGTTAATGTGCTATATGTAAAAGTTGATAACAAAAAATGCCAGCATAGCATTCGCTTCAATTCTCTTATCACTTAACACTCTTATGCACAATTTATATTTAGGCTGGTATTACGAGATTGTTAGCGGAGTTCAAACATACACTATAATATGGAAGTGTGCAATTACCTGTACACTGAACTTTATGTATTATGTCACACAATGGTTTGTGCTAAATATAATAACTATCCACATTAACATATAATGAAAAAGTAACAACATGCAACTTCTAGTAAATCGTGTGTAAATGTTCAATATTTAAAAGATTATAAGATGTGTGGGTGGCAGACAAGCCACATGTTTTATTTATGATGAATATTGACTTCTTAATAACGTCAAACGGCTAAGTGATTGATATCAGACATGTCTCACAATTTGAAGTATTTTCTAATTATAACAGTGTTCAAATGTAGAATTATAATCAATTAGTGTGTGTTTTGTTGCTATTTGTATTGATTTAAGCCTGCCAATTAGAGTTTTCCTTGTTATGAAACGTAAACCGATTACATTATATGTTATTACCGTGTCTCTTTGAAGATTCGTATACAAATGTCATATGTTGGTCACCATTATTGGGTACAAAGGGTCTCATGATAAAAGTGTAAATCTTAGAACTTTAGGCACGGTTTAAGGTGCAATAGTGTTAATGTTGTTTTGCGAGACAGACGGCGCGCTAGCAGCAATAGGTTCTTAATATATGTTTCACGTGAAAAGGTTTTTAAACTTTACTTTATATTTACTATAAGAAATGTCGTCAGTTCTCAAAATGTGTTCATGATGTATATTTATTTTTTATTCTAATGTATAAACAATTGTTACACAAAACTGTTTATATGTGAATGTGGCTATTTCATACAAAATTAATCAAATATGTTCAATACATACATTTAAATAAAAACCTCAGTGAAACTTTTTTTCTGTTCAATCACTTTTATTGCTCGACCAGTTAGGATTGAAACAATACTGCAACTTCATTTTCCAATTTAATTTCAGAAGCAATTGTTGTTATTTTATTACGGCCACACTGGCATTAAGAGAGATCGAATTTAAGATCGAGCGATTGAAAGTTATTAATTAATTAATTGTATAACGCTGGAAAAAAAACATGTGATTCAACGATCGGCCTTATTGAAAGCGAGACTGCCTTTGCGAAGTGGGTATAGTCACTGTGGAGGGGGGGTCACTGGTTTGCTCTTCACTGTGGTAGCGTTCTTTATATCTCCTCAAAATATACTAAGTACTGGTTCTACAAAGCAAACGGACTCGACAGCGTTTCAAAATGCACAAGGCTTTTGCTGCAATCAAGCTTAAATGAGTAGATTTTAAAAGAAAAAGTGCCAATGTGACAGTTAATTATAAAAAATGCCACTACATAACTAATTTGGAATGTTTGTTGCTGTTTTTTCCAATTAAAGTATCGAAATTATACACAATCCTACCCAATTATTGTAAACAAGGTCTCGCTAAAAGGTATATATGTTTGAAGTGTAAAACATTGGTGTATTTATCCAATCATTTCAAATAGGTTAGTGCGAAAACAATTTTTGATGATGGAGTTGCATATCCTGGAACTAATACTAATATTAGTTATGCAAAAAATGATAATGATATTGATGATGATGATTGTGAGTGAGATGATGATATTGTTTATGATGTTGTTGCTACGATTGCTTATGATGCTGCTGCTGCTGACGATGATCATGATGCTGATTGGGATGAAAATGAAGACGATAAAAGTTGAAAAGACGACATGCTGTTATGTTTTGCTTTGTACATGGCATGGTTTATCCGTATAAGGTTCATTAAAACAAAAACAGGAAATTATTATTGTTTAAGCCATTAGAATTTATTTATGCAAATGTTTCATGCCAAAACGCCCTACTATGCGTTCTTTTAAATTGTGTAAGCAAGCATAATTTATTATCCATGTAGAATACTTAATACATGTAATGCATTTTAATATTAAAATGGTCGTGCCCAAGTATCATACTGCAATTATGATCATACGACACATTTCGGTTCATTAACCCTGCAATTACGTGGTGAAAGGCCTCATTTATTATTAATTGAGAGTCTGTACGCATGTATAGCACGGTCAATCTAACAATAAAGCTAATGACTTTGTAGAAGCTAGTGTATCAATTGTCACAAAAACTAAAATTGTAATATTTTTGGAGATCAATAAATACGCATGAAGAAGCAGGGTCTCGAACGTATGTGTTTGTATATTCAACATAAACAATCTAAAGGTTCGAAATGTTCGAAATGCAACTAAAGGATGGTCAGAATAATTATCCATTTTACCTTATGAAGTTTCTTGTCTTGTCGATTGTTGGTATATTATACATGTTGAGACTGGATGTTTCTTTATACAAAGTGACATCTCTGTGTTTGTTTGCGTGTTACTGCTCAAAATACTGTTGCATATGATCGCTTCATGTGCTTATTTTATATAAATCGACTGTTACATATCATAAGATGAAGCGATCATTATTTGTTCTGCGTTTAATCATAATCTATGTACAATTATCAATTTAATTCAATTATTATTATATGAAAGCTTTAAAGGTGTACACTATCTTTAAATGTTTGGAATCTACAATCTGAAAATGCATTATCAAACTCATTATAATCGTGGCATGTAAGCAAACTGTAGCTTTATAGCCACAATTCACAATTTCCGTTTTAAATAATATTCCACACATTGTTTGATGTATGTGCTGTGTAGCTATCAAAAGTAAATAAAAAGTAACCGTTGTTTGTTAACACTTGATTTTTGTAGTTACATTAAGTATATATAATACATTCTGATCGTGGAAAGAAATTAGCTCACTTGTCATTGCATTTGCTAACATCTCAATTATACCAATTAAGAAATCGTCATCACATTTATTAAATTAGGTACATATGATCAGAATGCAAATATAAACGCATGATTGCAAGAATAAACATGTTGTGTGTGTCCATATTTAACCCATTTGCAAATTAGATACCACAATGTATCAATATAGCATATGTAAAATCGTTAATTATAAAATACATATCTGATTAATGTTAATAAAATACAACCTTCTCATTCCAGTGCCTGAAATACTCCCTACGTGCCACTTTTTCAGAGATAATTGCTTGTTTTGTTATGAAAAAATGTCATACTGACCATACGTAGGTGGGGATAGTGTTACGTATTGTAGTGTATGTACGGCGACAGCCGTAACTCTTGTGTTGTGTTGACACCACTTAACCTCTATAATTTGTTCCAATGTGTCCAAAAAATAACAGTAGTAACTTTTACCACCGGACAAACATGTTGAACACAATGTTATCGCTTTTTTGACAACACTACAGCCGTGAATGATTTTCTGATTCACCAATCGGCATTCACATAAAGACTTAGTCTTATTGATAAAACAACATGTTTAAACTGTAATAACATAAATACCTAAGTTTGGTATAGTACATATATTACGCCATAAAAGCTTATAATTTAAACTGTCTAATTCATATTCTGGTATCTAGTATAAAATTCAAAGAGTCCAATTGTCAACATAAGAGTCAAAGGTAATCCGCTCTAAGAAAGATATTTGCAGTGCCTAAGGTATTTTAACGATATTTAAAAACTTATTAAGTGAACAAATCGCCCCCCCCCCCCAAATAACAAAAATCACATAAATCAAGTAAGGTTCAATATGCACTTATTGATTGTGTAGGGGTAAATTTCAACCATTTTGTTCTGAAAAATAAGTAATCTATATTGTAAGCTTGTATTGTGTAAAAATGTAAATATCAAAGTGCCTAAATCCGCAACCTCGATAATAGCTGATAGCAAGTATTATTATTTAATGTAATCTATTGTCCAAAGCATATTCAATATATTTCAAAACAAAACAACAACATTGCTTATGCTTAGTTTATTGCATGGCTTTTTTAAAAAGCGGTTGTAAAATCGTATACCGAGAATCTCTATAAGCTTATCGGAGTTAATGATCCCCACTGTTGTTATGTCAACTCAATAATAGGCTGAATTAATATAGTTAATGCTGTTTAAATGTTGTAAATATAGTAAAATAAATGTTTTCATAACATAATCTGCATTTTTTTTTATAATTGATATTGTCAAGTGTCGATGTTTTTGTAATTAGGTACATATTTATCTACAACTGGCTTAGTGACGTACATGTATATATAAATGTTATTCAATAATTACTTTAAGAATGTTCCTTACACATCTTCTAAGTCAACAATTTTAAATTGTTGTAAACGGTACGACTGCAAAGCGGAACGAGAAGCTGGAGAAAATAGCTAAAAGACAAAGTCAAAACAAACATAGTATAAACGAAGTATTTAAATACATACATTCATAATGTGTTGTGAGCGGCGGGACGAATCAACAAGTATCAACGTTTGCCTGAAACGTTTACTTCCAAAACATGTAGAGAACAAACACTTTCAATAATTCACTACTGTGCGAAAATAAAATACGTAAAGTTTAATGATTGAAATAAAAAATCTTGGTATTACGTACAATACAAGACATGTAAATGTTGCAAACAGTTCAGTTCAGTTCATATCGTTGTGTAGGGTGTACCGTAAAAATCATAAAACAAGGCTAATGAGGAGAAAGGCGGGTTTTAATTGTTTGCCTTATAAACGAATTGAATATATTAAGTCGTGGTGTAATTAACACAGTTGATATGACAGCAACAATGCCATCTGTCATCTAATATACATCTAATATACATTTTATAAGACCTACTGAATACGTGGGTTCGTAATTTGTATACACATGATTAATTAAATGAACCGAGCAAAGTAAGCTTCATTACAAACGCGGATGCCATCTGTGCTTATTTAATTGGTTTTACGAAGATAAGACAGTTAAAATAGAAGTGGATCGAAACAAAACAGGGTATGAATTGTAGATCGTTATTTGTAAACAATAAATTTCAATTTGGTAAACACCATCCAAACTTTGCATGTACTTGTTCGTCGAAAGAGCAAGTGTTATTAAGGTCAGTGTCTAGTTATGGTACAGGGGTATTAAACGGTGTTTGTAGAAGTAGCTCTTAAACTGCACCTGGGCTGATCGTCACGAACGTCAGTTAAAGTTGGGGTGAAAACTTTAACCCCATTTACTAGTCTATAGCCAATACATTACCACAAGAACATGAGAAATGCACTTGTGATGTTGAACTAGATCGCCTGTAAATGCATTCTGAGTTTTGTTTCAACACAATCATGTGTGTCACATAGTGCTATAAGTTGGCACTAACTACATATTCCTACTATGTACAATACTGACTTTGTAATTTCCAATTTCAAAACTACTCCATAACGTGCCAATCCGCGTCAAACAAAGTTGTGGGTGTTTTCTTCTAGTGTTGTTTTAATTTTTAAGTCGATAAAGTTATAAGTTGATGTTCGTTTTTGTTTTGAATTTTGTAAATCGCTTTCTTTGTCACCTTTAAATATTCAGTTTTGACTCAAGAACATGTCTGCCCATAGAAATATTGATGAGTTCATGCTAGTGGATCAACCTCTTTGGATTCAGAATTTAAGAAAACAACAAGATTATTATTTAACTCGCGAATATGGATGCTTAGACAGACTTCCAATGGTTTTTCCAGCATACTCCTTTTAATTACCATAAGACGTCCCCTTAAGTGCTAATTTTTTTATCGATTGTTATGTATGTGACCTGGGGCGGTATTCTGAATATTTCTAAGATATTCCACAGACAATTTTCTTATTCTTAAATGTTTTTACTTAAAAAGTGTTTTTTCTAAAGTTTTTATCTGAAATCTTTTCTAAGACCATTCTAAGAACAAAAACAACATGTTTTTAGAAAATAAAATGATATTTGTTTATAAACAATTGTTATTATTGATGGATCGAGTACTTTAGCAGTTGTGCGCTTGTGCGATTACTACAGCAAAGCAAAACAATGGCAACTTTGATAAACAATGTGTTCCATGCAAATACGCGAGTGTGATGTGTTTTAAGACTTCAAACACATTGTTTTAATTGTATATTAGGCTTAATTCCATCTGCTATGCGTTAAAGTAGATAATACAAACATCGCTCAAACGTAGAGTAACAGTTATAATGTGCATCGAATAACATTCGCGTGAATTTGGAACGAATGTTACGTGTCTATACAATCTAAAATCGAAAGCGGTAAAATGTATCAAGTCGGAAAAGAAAACTGATGTTTGTATAATGGTATGTGTTGAATAATGTGAATCTATGTTTATTTCATAATTATACCATTTTATAAATATTCGCCTTCGTCACAAATAGGAATTCCCGTTTCTAAAAATATACCATTTTACACGGAATGTAAACAGACGACAAGTTTGACAATCAGTGAAAAACAATGGTGTAAGGTATAAAGGAAAGAGAACACAAAATTCCACTGGACGACTGCTGAATTCTTTGCAATGTAATGGGGGAAGATAGCAGTTTGACGTCTTTACATGGGTTGAGTAACCATGATCTGATGCGACACAGATTTACTGAAGGTAATCGAAATATAGTGCATGGTGTTTTGTGTCTGGTAGAGTTTGCAATTTCATCATTTAGTATGCAGTTGTTTCCGTACATTATTAAACAATAAACTTTATGAAAATATTTCATCCTGGCTTGCAATACTCAAACTTCCAGCTACTGAACCTGAGCTGTATGTCTGTATTCCTAAAAGCTTAAAGCATGCAAGAAGAACGATATTAAAATATCTTAAAAACCATGACCTTGTTAGAATGATTGAAAGTATAGTTTGAGGCGAAAATAACCTTGTTCCCATTCTCTAATATCACTGTATGAAAACAACTGTTCAAAATGCACGATAATCTCACCATAAATGTATTTGTAATTATCATAATTATAATAAATAAATAAATGTCTTTTTAAAATGATATTAATAATAATAAATAAACACCGAAATCTGTATACCATTTTTTTGCATTATTTGCTACCTTTCTCGGTAAAGGGAAAATAAATCAGTAGAATCTATGTATATATATATAGTATGTGATTGTTTCATAAATAAAATAAATGTATTTAGTAACTGGAATAACAAGCCAAACAAAAAGCAGATGTGAACTAGAGTTGAAATCATGTTTAATCTGAGAGTGAAAAAAAACAGAACGACGGGAAAGCTAGAAACAAAATGGCTAAACATGGTAGCCAAGCACCGTCTCATTTATACGGATCACATAAGAGGCCGTGCACTGACAGGTAGTCATCAATTAATTGCAAACTGAGAAATAAATATTTAAATAATAAGGTAAAGAATATTATAAATTTTAATGCATTACCTCTAAAATGAGAACCCAGTTTTATGTTCATATATGTCTTATATATAGAGAATATATGGTTGGTGACTTTTGATATCATGTGATATAAGACGAGTCTGATATGGTGTAGGAAAAGGCGAGGCTTGCCGAGCCTTTTCACACGCCATATCGGACGAGTCTTATATCACATGATATCAAAAGTCACCAACCATATATTCTATTTAGTATGCCACATTTTAAAGTAAATAAGAAAATATTCACAAAACAAACAAAAACAAACAACCGCTAAATTCATTGATGTAGATACGGTAATAAATATGCAAATTAGTAGCAACCTGATTACATCCGCTAGCGTCTATGCATATATATTTACACATAAAAAATAGTTCGAAAGTAAGCAACAAACAATCAAATTTAAACGCACATAATACCAAAATTGAAGCGAGAAAACGAAACTTAAAAGAACAATTTCTGCACTAAAAACACAATACTAATATTTTTTACAATAACACATTCGACATGTACTTCCAAGAGTACACACCAACCGCTATTTTCAAAGCGAATGTGTAGAGTGAAAATTTCAAACAATAAATACAATAATCAAATGGAACGGGATTTTAACGTAGTGCGCAATTTGGAAGTGATAAGAGTGATTAATTGTTCAACTTGCCCATCCCCGTAATATACGTTTAGTTGTGAGATGTTAACAGTTTTCCCACCAAAAAAACAGGCCTTCACGTGCGAAGTCAAAGTGTTTTGGGAACGCGACTACTTGTGTATTTCGAGTCGCTGGAACTTCATAGTGAAGCTGCTTTTGTGCAATATTCAGCGACGTTACCAGCTGTGTGTTAGACGAAACGAAAATGCTTTGGTTTTGCATCGTGTTTTGAGACTGTCAGGGTGACATGATGGATTAATTGCTGTTTGGCTGACAATAAATCATAAATGAACATGTTTGTGTTTGGAGATTGCTGAGGTTAATATCTTCACAATTGGGAAATCCCAACCTAAGTTGACTGCCAGTTTGACCACTGATCTGCATAATATCAGTGGGAGAGCATGCTGAATCCCGCAGCTTCTGCACCATATGTTTCCTGGCCGATTGGTTGGTAAGTTTCATTGTTATGTATACATGCTTAAACACACATGTTTCATTATTTGTGCCATTTTTTTACACCAATTCTCATGCTGATGAACCAATGATCAGTGCCAGATGTTCTACTGTCGCAAACTGTTTATTCAAAATTGTGGAAAAATGAGTTGCGCACTGTTCGAAATTGTGAAAAAATGAGACACGCACTGTACCAAAATTTGAAAAAATGAGTCGCGCACTGTTCAAAATTGTGGGAAACATTAGTTGCCCACTGTTCATTATGATTTCAAAATTGTGGAAAAATGAGTCCCACACTTTTCATAAATTAAATTTTGAAAAAATGAGTCACGCGCTGTACAAAATTTGTAAAATGAGTTGCTCACTGTTCAAATTTTTGCAAAAAAATAAGTCATGCACTGTTCATTCAAAATTGTGGAAAAATGAGTTGCGCACTGTTTAAAATTGGGAAAAAATCACGTCACGCGCTGTACAAAATTTGGAACAATCATTTGCGCACTGTTCCAAAAATGGCGGGACAATTTTGTGGGGCACTGTTCATTCAAAATTACAAAAAATAAGTCACAAACTCTTCAAATTGTGAAAACACATGAGTAGCGAGCGCACTGTTCAAAATTTGTAAACATGAGTCGCGCACTGTTCAAAATTTGGAAAAAAATTAGTCGCGCACTGTTAATTCAACATGGTGGAAAAATGAGTCACGCACTGTTACACAATTTTAAAAAATGAGTTGCACACTGTTCAAAATTGTGAAAAAATTGAGTCACGCACTGTTCATAAAAAATTCACTGTTGAAAACTGTGAACAAATGAGTTGCGCGCTTTGTAACTTTTTTGAAAACATGTGTCGAAAACTGTTCAAAATTGTGTCGCCCACAGATCAACATTGTGAAAAAATGAGTTGCAAACTTTTTTTTAAATTGTGAAAATTTGAGTCCCGAACTTCCTTAAATTGTGAAAATTTGAGTCGCAAATTTTTAAAATTAGGAAAACAAACACCTATTCCCTTAATAAGCAAAAAAGCCCTGAGTCCATAATAAAAATATGTTAAGTTTAAAGAAATTCTAAATTAATTTTATATAAAGTGGAGTTTATCGATGGTCTCAATTTAAAATGTCGAACCTACAAAAACACAAGTTTTCAGGAGACCTATTTTAGTTAAACATTTCTTGCACAAAGTCAAATAAAGATTATTTTAAACATTTTTAAAAGTGTCGCATGATAGACCATGTTCGTATGGAACTAATTTGACGTTAAGTTAATAAATCTGCTGTAAAATGTATCTTCGTCATTTAGACTTGCATTTATGTGATGTTTCGGCAAATTGGACAGCTTATTGTAATAGATTTTGTTTCAATAGAATAAATTTTTCCACTGTTGTCCGTTAGATATAGCAAAGCAATGCATTTTTTTCTGTTTTACACGGTGGAACAGAGGTGACAACCGCAATTCGTTATTTATAGTGTGGCCTCAACTTAGTAACTTGTGGGAACGACTAATAAAGTTGAGGGAACAACATCATAAGTTGTGGCTTCAACTTAATAACTTGTGGAAACAATTTTTAAAATAACTTGTGGAAACAACTACGTACGTTGTCCCCACAACTGTTTAAGTTGAGACCTCAGCTTAGTAACTTGTGGCCACAACTTCATAACTTGCTCCCAAAACTTATTAAATTGTGACCTCAACCTAGTAATTTGTTCATTTAACTTATTAAGTTATTCCTTCAACTAAATAACTTGTGGGAACAACTTATTTATTAAGTTGAGGCCTCAGCTCAGAAACTTGTGGCGACAACTTCATAACTTGTTCCCACAACTTATTAGTTTTTGCCTCAACTAAATAACTTGTGGGACCAACTAACTATGTTGAAACCACTCATTTAAGTTTAACCAATAATATCGGGCGTTTCATCTTTACCGTTTTATCACAATTAGTACCCCTTATTTTACTAGGTGCTCGGGTTCGAGCACTATCCCTGTTAGCTATGGATCCCCCGTTCGAGCCCTATCTGAGCACTTGCCATGTAAGTCATGGATTTCAGATTTGAGCCCAAATCTGAGCGATCGCCAAGTTAGCGACTTGGTTCAGGGCTCGAACCCTGTTGTGAAAACTAGGCACATAAGCGACGGATTCCGGTTGGGAATCCAGGTCTGATACCTTTTTAAACGATGGGTCTTTGGGTTTTAGCCCCAGTCTAAGGACTTTCCCTGTAAGCGACTTGGATTCCAGTCTGAGCATTCGCACCCTACGTAACGGATCCCGGCTTGGATGCCCTGCTTGAGCACTCACCCTGTATGCTATGCCCCCGGGCTAAAATCCCTGTTTAAGTACTTACCATTTAAGCGAACGGACCCTGATCAAAGTCGTAGTCTTATCGCCGGACCCGAAAAATGCGGGATTTATAGCTTACAGGGCTAGTGCTCAGACCGGCGCTAGAACCCGAACACCCATAGCTTGCGAGGTTAGCTCTCATTTCCGGACTCGAAAGCGGGAAATGTTGCTTACGAAGCTCATTTCCGCAGCCGGTCGCTTAGTAGGCGGGTGCTCAGTATGGTATGTTAGCGACGGCTGTTTGGTTCGAGTCCCTGTGTGAACCCGTAGCTTTCGGTGCGAACGCTCAGACTGAGGTTTGCAACCGGGATCCTTCCCTTACTGGGCAAGAGCTAAGACACAGGCTTGAACCCGGGATCCATAGCTTTCAGGACTAGTACTCAGACTGGGGCTCGAACCCGGGACCGGTCACTGTTGGTGCAAATTCTCACATCGGAATTCGAGCCGTCGCTTATAGGGTAAATCCTTAAACCGAGGATTGATCTAGAGACCCAAAGCTTTCAGGGCTAGTGCTCGAACTATGATTCGAACCCCGAGGCCGTCGAAAACTCCGTATTAGATTTTCAGACCGTCGAAAACTTAGGCATCTTGCACTCGCCTCGTAAGCGATGGTTCCCGGGATCGAGCCCCGGTCAGAGGAATCGCCCTTTACAAGAAGCGTCCCGGGTTCAAATCCAAAAACCATGGGACTCGAAACCGGGATCCGACGCGTACGTTGCTAGTGCTCAGACCGGGGATGGAACCCTGAACCCAGTCGCAAACAAGGCAAGTGCTCAGACAATTGTGGTCTTAACTTAGTAACTTGCGGCCAAAAGTTATAAAGTTGAAGGAACAACTTACTAAGTTGAAACCTCAACTTAATAAGTTGTAGGAACAAGCTATTAGTTGCGGCCACAAGTTACTAAGTTAATACCTCAACATTTTATATTATTTTGATATCTTTTTGCGTTCATCAATGCTATAAAATGTACATCATTTAATTATTTTATAAGCAAACGTTTACGTTTCGTCAATTTGCCTTAAAATACATGGCTATATTGATACTTTAATATATTAATAAGCTCGCAAAATGCCGACGTAACAATTTTTTTCAGCTTCGTCATTTTGACTTCAAGCAATTGCGGTTCGTCATTACATCACGTGACTATATGGAGCTGTTGCGATTGGTTAACTATTTTGTTGTTTTGGGGGTATATGTGCATTGATTTCCCGCTTTACACAATATCAAAATCGCGAAATGCCAAAAATGTAGGTTCGTCATTTTAAATTGGGACCATCGTTATACATTTTCATTTTGCAATAATAATATTGTGTCTATTAAAGTTGTAATTTGTTCAAAATGTTATTTAAACACTCTATTTTGAAATGTTATCTCCTGTTTGATTTGTTTTATTTTATTATAATATGAAATGTTTTTCTTTTAATGGCAGAAAGTTGCGACCACACATTTCATGGGTGATGATATCTACCAAAATTCTTGGCGGCACGGTTCTACCCTCGTCAGTTGCACTTGTCCGAGTCTTTCTCTGCCTCTCAACCAACTCGAGATATTCCCCCCCCCCAACTGCAGCCCGGCACAGCTTCACATCGACCCATCTAATTAATTTGTCGGAAAGGTAATACTTTTTTGTCGACAAATTTATTTTTGAGAGTATTTATGTTATTGTTTTATCTGAACATGTTATAAATCTATATGTCACTATATTTATAAAGTTTAAATTTTAATACAAATTATATATCTGGATTTTTATTTTTAACCCTTTGCATGCTAGGAAATTTGTCGTCTGCTAAAATGTCGTCTGCTGAATTTGTATATTAAGCATTTTCTTCATTTTTTTAAAGATTACTATCAGAATAGCAAACAGTTTGGATCCAGATGAGACGCCACGTTTTGTGGCGACTCATCTGGATCCAAACTGTTCGCAAAGGCCTTCAAAATTCGGTTCCAGCACTGAAAGGGTTAAAGCAGTTATGCAATGAATGTTTGATGATGTTTTTTTTTCTAAAGGATGATTCTTTATTTTATTTTCAGGTTGACTACAGTACACAAATTTCCTGTTTGGTTGTGGAGAATCATTTTTTTGTAAAAGTTTGATTTCAGACACTTAAAAATTGAAATTGTCATGTATTATTAGGCATGGCAGGCATAAGCAAAGCATCTCAATCAAGTATTAATTATTTTACTTTGTCAATGTTAATTCATTGTGTATGCTTTTCACCTGTTTGCCTTGCTTTTTATAAGAATGACACAAAAAAGGAAAGCATTTGTAAAGTATTAGTTATTTTTTTTATATAATCTTAGACGAGATGTTTAGTGAATATTTGTCATAAATTCTTCTTTAACTTGATCAAATCTGTCATATTTTATTTAAAACGTGTTAAATATATTTGTGTTACGTTTTAAATGTTTATCATTACTGTTTTAAATTGTGTCCATCTGCAGCCAATGAATGGTAGCGGTGCACATTTGTATTTGTTTATTTTTTTTCCATTGATTAATGCTCGTTTAATTTATATTTCCCTATAGATATATACTTAATAAAGTGTTAGTTTTGTTTAAAAAAACAACTTATTGTTTATTAATGTTCTAACTTCTGAATAAAATATGAATCGCTGTTTATTTCCATTTAAATCAAAGAAGCGATATACCACGCCTACAAAAAAGTAGTTCTCAGAATGGGCGGGGCTAAAACATGGAACGCTAAAAAAATGCATTGAGTAAACCAAATATGGGCGGAGTTTTAAAACGGATATTGATGGGCGGAGCTTTAAACAGTTATCGGATGGGTATCCGATAACACTTTAAAATATCATGTCAGCGTCTCCAACGTAAATGCGCTGTCGTGGCATAATAAATCACTTTGAAAGTGCAAGTCCTCTTCAACAAAATTGAGACTGATAAAGTCATTATAACAATGTTCCCATTGTCTATTTTGTTGTCAAGTAAAATACCTGTCGGTAACAATACACCTTCAAAAATTCAGTTGTTTGAATAAAGTCATTACACTGATGGTAACAATTTTAAAATGAAGCAAGAGTTAAACTCTCTTTTATGTTTGAATAAAAAGAATATTCATAATTTTAACCACTCATCCGTTTAGTCTTATAAATACGCAAAGTAAATTAGTTATTTTAGGAGGAGGTTGTTTCAATAAAAATCAATCTGGACCTATTGACAGAGGCTGTCATAAATGTAATATGTACCGAATCTCCTTCAATCGCTGGCACTTGACACGAGCTTCATTCAAGTGGAGTCGTTTTCAGCTGTGTATGACACGTATTTATCATCTTTTAGGTAAAATGCAGATAAAGTGTATAATACTGTTTACCCATTTTTATCTGATTAGGCCTTACTTGTTTGTACTCGTTAATGTAATATTTAAGACAAAATACAGAACACACTAGAAAAATCCTAAAACAAGTTCATTTGCATCTATTTGCTGCTTGAAAACATCATACGAAAACAGGTGCAAAACCAATCATACAGAACGGCATAGCCAAGAACTATCTAAAATGCTTTATTGATTGTTTATGTACCCAGTATTATTTGTGAACTTATAAATATGCTTCATAAAAATTATTTTTAGAGAAACACCTTCCCGTAAACAATACTTGGAAGTGGTTGCAGGGCCAAATGAATCGGTTGATAATGGTAGCAGGTATTTAAAAAAGATTTGCCTAATACAAAATAAAACAACTCAGATAAATACATAATATCATCATATGTTTGGTGTATATAAATTCTCATTTTCAGTCAAGAAATTGTTAACAATGCCTCTTACTTATAACTCATTGTTATAATCCTTTTAATTCAAATGGTAACCAATTTGTAATATTAAAACAATTAAGTGTTAAAATACTACAATTTATAATTTACAATCTACAATTTATAAAACAGGAAATACCAGCTGTGTACGTAATATTTTCATACAGCAAAGGCTATCAACAAAATTAACACTTCATTATGAATTTAATTAACTCTAAAATCCTAAGCACATGTATTTGTTCAGCCTTGTACATATGCCAAAGCATGACAAATGAATTATCCTTGTCAGATGTCACTGCAGCTGTCACGGCCATGACCAACTCGAGGAGATGTCATTAGAGGATCTTAAGAGAAAGAAGATAATGCTTGAAATTCGATTGTTGACAAAAAAGCTATAGTCACCATAAATGTCTTTTTTTGTGTTCATGTTGAACCTTAGCTTTTATTTTTGTTAATATCAAAAACCTTAGTCTATAGAACAAATCACAACTTTTTCAAAATAGCGTTTGCTTAAATGAAAATTAATGCATTTTTTACAATGAAAACAATTGTGTAAACGTGAAATACGTAAATATGAATACTGTTTGAAAATACTTGCCAACTCACCCAATTATAATGCGATATAGTATATATTTAATTCGGCTTGATTGCAGTTGTATATTTTGTACAGTTGTGTCAGTATTACTGATAAGTTTAATTACGTTATATAATTGGGAAGTATGATAAGATTGTCTTCATTTATATATTCAATGTTACTGTTCTTTTTTGTTGAAAGATACATACTTTTGCAGTTCGATTGTTATATTGTATTACCAAAATTGGTAACAAAGTGTATGCTATATGTTTACTGTTAACTGCAATGATAATAAAATTCAAAGCAATCATGCACATTTAGATGTTTGTAAATAATGTACATGTGTTGTTCAATCTAATCAGTATATTGATATTCACTCTTATGTACATGTTGACATTATTAATTCTTTTTTTTCGTATGCCATGATATGGTACTTTCTGCTGCCCGTTTTCGTGCATTTCTTCCTCAATCATTGGGATATTCATGTCTTTGCATATGTTATGCAAAACCCCAAATGCCATGATAACTCCTTAATCATGACATTGAACACTACGTATAACCTTGTATTTTGATTATGTTGTTAAAAGCCGGCAACTCTTAGAACATTCTAAGAAATTAGAAAGTTTCTAAGACACAAACTCAGAACATATTACAGCTATAGTAAATACTTAGAAAAAAATGTGATTTCTTAGTGAATGTTTTGTCTAAAAAAGTTTCAGAATACCGCCCCTGGTGAGTTATTTTCTATGTACCTTCTTTAAATGGCGTACTTATAACTTTGGATAAATGTATGCATATGGTGTATGCTTTATTTATAAGAATGATCATGTTTGTAAAATACAAAGAAAACACATTTCGAACTTTGGTCTAAAATATAAAGATTGGTGTATTTATACACCGTATTCACGTTGAGATTCCAAGCAATCTCGCAGTAACGTATACACATATGATTAAGGCCTTTTCAAAATCTCGATTTTGCGTTTTTGTTATTTCTCATGTATCGGTTATTGAATTGAACATTGCTGTTCAGTTGCTGTCTATGGTAAGCGCAACGTTTAAGACGGATTGTTATGGTAACAGCAGGCACACTAATTCGTAGAGGCATTATAGCATAATATAAACTCTCAACGTAACTATACTTCATATAGAACACTTTTTATAAAATTATTGATTATCACAGAACAGCATTACAATATGTATTATATAGAATTGTAAGACAGATGCCCACAAAACCAATCTTCGTCTTTGCGCGTCGAAATACAAGCAAAGAATTCAACTTAATAAATTGAAACGAAGTAGCTACTAATAATTCAATAGGCCCGCACACGAAAATGTAATAAGATATACCGATACAGAGCAAATCAATTATTTAGACAAAAACAATTGATTGATGCAAAGAGTAAACTTCTTATGTGAACAAATGACCTTTTAAAGGACTTATAAACAATCTAGGCTTGGTTTATTACTAAATAATCCACAGAAAATTCAAATATATTGTTAAACGATATTGCTAACGTTATCTATTTTATATACAACTTTATGAATTATACTAGCTGGCGTTCAATAAAAGATTATCTCCCTTTTGGGAAGAGGACAATTACAACGAGCGAGGCATGGTATAGGGGAGATAACCCTGGGTTATGGTTAGGTTAGGGTTAGTGTTAGGGGTCGGGTTAGGGTTAAGGTATGGGTTAAGGCTAACCCTAACCCGAACCCGACCCATAACCCTAACCTTAACCCTTACCATAACCCTCTAACCCCCATGTGCATTACAATACCATGCCTCGCTCGTTGTCGTTGTCCGCTTCCCAGTTGTTGCGACTGAGTAATTAATGTGTGAACTCATGCAAGAAGCTGAGTCTGGCGATGTGCCTGTATTTTCTTGTTCAAAAATGCATCAGGAACTGTAATAATGTCCATTGCATAGCAACGCAAAAAAATATGAAAACGAGTATCCTCTTAATTGAAAAAAAAAACTTAACCAATCCTCGCTATGAAGTTTGCAAATAGGATTCATACTCCACGATTCGTGTACGTACTTATCTGATGTTGAACTTTAAGAAGTTCGTATTTAAGCAGCAACTCGTGCTGATTAACATATGCGCTCAAAAGGGGTCAGATATTAACGGATAATTACTTTAAGTAAATGATCCATAGTGAGTATCACTAACTGTGTGCATAGTATGTTTATGCTGTTTGCTTAAAATAACATATATTGCTTTTTGTAAATTGCGAAACAATGGAAACATAATGTAATAAATATTGTTAAATCATTCCGTATTTTTCCATATGCATGTTCCGAATAGAATATCAAGATTAAGCAACTTATAAATAAAGACGAGTGATGGCCAGATGCAATCAACAATTCAACTGTTATAAATGCAATAAAACGATGTTGGCTATGTCCATGTATTTTTAATGTCTATACTCGCTTTCTGTATGCTGGACTTAATATAGGTGAATTGCCTTCTTGTCCATTCGTAATCTAATTCGCCAGTAATCTTGTCTATTAACCCTATGTGAACACTGTACAGATAATAACAAAGGGGGTAATCACGTAATAGATACCCTTTATTACTTTTGTTTATTTTTTAAATGACGCTGACTTTCCAGACATATCAGTTAAAATGAGATTAGCGTTGATTTTATTTTTAAATTCGATTTAAATCTCGCCTGTACACCCCGCAAATGTTCTTCGTGAAGCCCTAATTAGGTCATCCCGCTAAGAAATTTCGCAAAGGGTAATGTCGAGATATAGAGAGAATATTACTATGAAATAAAAACCAGTAACTTTCTTGCTAATATATCTGGAAAGTTAGCGGAATTAAAAAAAAACAATACCAGTAATAAAGGGTTTAAAAACGGTGAAAAATACCTGCCTCGGTATGGACGTCGCCATCTTGATAATCACGTGATTACCCCCTCTGTTATAAATTAATTCAAGCATTAAATGTGATAAATGTCATTCGTGTATAACATCGATTACTAAAAACTTCTTAAATGTCTCACACCAAGCGCACGAAATAATAACTAAGTTATAATGCGTTTAAAGGTGATAATCACATTCGGAAAAACGGCATTGCCATTTAATTGAATGTAATCGATGTCTAGAAATAGTGGCCATTACAAAATGTATGCATGGTGTTTGTGTTGATAAGACTTTTATGACATTGTGTGGTTTGTTTCAAACAGTTTATGTTTGGTTCTTTACGCTCTACCATATCATGAAAATACCACATGTATATTTAGTCTGAACCGTTGAATTGAGACATCGGTAAATTACATAATTGACGGGTCATATTGGCAGTAGAAGACAAGTGATTTTATCTAACCTTCCCATTTTATGTTTAAATGATATAAATGTTTATATAAAACATTGAAACAGTGTTACTACTTGTGCCAATATATAATATTTATGTTTTATTTAAACTAGTCAAAAATGCCACATCAAATACGCTTCAATCTGTATAGATTGGGCAAGTAAGAAAGAAGTGGTACTCGGATTCAACAGCGTTTGCGTTACATAGTCTACATTTAAGTTTGTCTCTTGGTATTTTATTGTATATACCAGTATATATTCCCAATTTATTAAACAATTAAGAGCCTTCTCTATATATAACATTCCCTAAAAAATCAGTCATTTTTACAATTGCAGTTATTTTAAAATTTTAATATAAATTGGAAAAAGAATCTCCTTAAAACTGTATGTGAAACGTTGTACTTCTTAGCTACTTTTCCAAGCATAAGACCTTATGATTTTAGGCATGTGTTGGTAAATTGAATGTTTTATGTTTAACTAATATATATCTAGTACATCTCTGCAAAGGCCACATTATGTTTTAATGAATTGCAGATCATTCGTCTTGTGTATTATTGATCGGCAAATCATGTGTATTAGGTATTTATGAAAGTTAATCATTTAATGTGTTTTCCATACATTCAACGTGTTTATAGTGCGTATGTTTAAGGCCACAACAACTTGAAGATTTGTTTAACAGATTTTTGCCCCCCAACAATGGAGCAAGCGGGCGAAATAACAATAAATTGATTTTAATTCTTTTTTTAATCACAGGCGAGAGAAAAGCGAAACATAAAAAATACATATATTGTCTATGTAAATTGATATATTTTGCCAAATAAATGCACGATATCTGCAAAATACCAGTACAAGATCATTTAGTAGTAATAACTGAGTTTTAGCTCTTATCCAATGTTTTTTTTTTAAATAAAAAATATTCAATAGCTGTTCTGCTTACTCACACCAGGTAGTGACTATTTACATTTAACATGGAACTCAGTAGTTTTTATTATCAAAGTTATATTAGAAGCCCAGCTTTCTGTCAATTATGGTTAAATAACGTGAAACAATAAATAATACAATAAATATCAAGCATAAGCAGAGATTTTTCTTCGCGTTATACTTTACAACCTGTTCCTTTTTGATTGGGGATAAAGTGCGATAAACCATTAAATTGGGAAAATGTTAACATGATGATTACGATTACAAATAACAGTATACTAATTGTTATTAAGTGCATGTTTAATGCTTTCAAAAAATTTCATTATAAAGTGCTAGGGAATTAAACTGCTGTATGATAAACTCTATAAACCAATTGAATTTATTTAAAAAGTTTGGCTTATTTGTTTGGAAATTTTGGCCAGATCTTTTGGAATAAATGTTACATTTTGCCATTGGGGAACAGCCTTTTGTACATTTTGCAATTAGGACACAGCCGGTAAGAGGCTGCAATTTTGGGCAAAAAAATGAAATGAGAAGTTGTGTAAAGTAAACAAACCCATAACTTCCTAATAAAAGAAAAATAAGAAATGTGTAGTACAAGTTTTTGTATTTTAACATAAAAAAGTAAATCAAATCCCAGTAAAGTTGCTGAGGTCCAGACAGTTTCTTCATTTTCGCAATTATGTTAAATTCATGTTTTGGGGCATAATGTACACCTTCGACTTAGCCATCACCAGTTTGAGCTAGTATATAGGAGGCTCGTACAATGTATATTATACGCGCCATAATTTTGTCCAGTTCAACGGCGACACTCATGTTAATGTTTTATAAGACATTTTTATTATGCGTAGTTTTCAAAATTGCCTAAACAAACCAGCTTGGACATTATTTTGCTGTTGTTTCTGACTGTTATTTAAGCAAACGATAAAAAAATAATTATATATAGATCTCTAACATATCGTTACACGTGCTGGTGTGGTCGAACCGTACTTCAACTGAACTTTTCGATTTTCGTGGGTGTATTCTTTGCTTGAAAGCTAGGTGATAACCAGCTTGCACCGTACGTGCGACACGGTAAAATCGCTCGGAATCGCCGTAAATTACGTCAAACTTATCAGTTTTTCATTTGCATTTTTATTTGAAAGCCTGCTTTTTGCAATCAAGTTAACGCGAAAACATCGAATAAAGCATGTATTATTAAACACATTATTTCGGTCGACTTATTGTAAGTGAATGCCATTCTGTATTTCTACGTGATTTCTAATTCAGTACGCTACCAATGTGCAGTTTCAACATATTATATTCTAACTACCAGAATGTGTGATTTCGAACAACTACTTTACCGCTCATATGGTTATAATGTTCGCTTTCTTTCTTAGTGCTACATTATTGGTATATGTAGATTAATAAAAACTCAGTGCTACATTATTGGTATACGTAGATTAATAAACACTTAGTGCTACATTATTGGTATACGTAGATTAATAAACACTTAGTGCTACATTATTGGCATACGTAGATTAATTAACACTTAGTGCTACATTATTGGTATACGTAGATTAATAAAAACTTAGTGCTACATTATTGGTATACGTAGATTAATAAACACTTAGTGCTACATTATTGGTATACGTAGATTAATAAAAACTTAGTGCTACATTATTTGTATACGTAGATTAATAAACACTCGCACACAACATGAACAAACACCTCGTTTCCTCGTGTTTCTTATTTCGACAACGCGGGACACGGACATTGACATTGGGCGTGTATTTATATGTCGTATGTTTAATTGATACTCAATACGTTGCTAGAGAAAGTCTTACTTCCCATCGCAGCGTGCACATCTCTGGACATACACGTGGTTTCCATTTCAGATGGAAAAACAGTGTCTCTAGAAGCTATACTATTTTATCGGATTCTGTTGTGTAGAACAAATGAAATTCAATAAATTACTGAGTTTTATATCCGATTAAGTCAATAGTAGCAAAGGTTATTTAAATACTAAGTGATTTGTTGTTTATAGTATAAGCTTCAAACCTGAAGTGACCTTTCTTGCGAAGATGTCAAAAAGGAATGACAGTGTGAGTTGTGGATTCATCTGTTAGATGTAATATAGTTGTATGTTTCGTAAATGATAAATGTTTCTATTGCATTAATAGAACAGACATGATTTGGTAAAATGTCACGCTTACCATTGCATGCGTACTCAGCTCTGAGATATCACAATAAATGTCATGACTCGATATTTTTGCAGCCAAAGAGGTATCACGAGAAACGGTTCGCACCATAGTCATATGCAGGATAATCATCGATATTCTGTGCAAACAGCAACTATTCTACTTACCTTCTCTTACCTTTATTTTAATATTTCGATTTAAAGGAGGATCAATGTCATGTATTAAATAATATAATTGTAATCATATTACGGTTTTATATTAATTTCTAATGTCGTTTTCATCGATTGTATTGCGCGTTTCTATGTATGAAATACACAATTTGCCTCAAATAAATTTGTAATATTGCAAATATATTACACAACAAGTTATGTATGATTCGCTCTCTGAGGTAAGTTATGTATATCAATACTAAACCAATCTGCATGCATTGTGGACAAGAATACCAATTACTTTGGATGAATTAAGATTTTGAAGAAATAGTGATATTTATTTTGAAATAGTCAATATATATTCTTGCAGTGGTTTAGTTTAATACCGTAACCGCACGGGTAATGGGGATTTATAGTTCAGGTAACGCTCAAAAATAATGTTTTAACGGAATATTATGCGGTGGTGGCGGTTTACAAATGCTATTTCTTTACTATATTGGAAATTAAAACAATTATATTGCATTATGCATATTTAAGCTTGTCTACGTTCGTAGACAACAATCCTAAAGCAACATTGAACAAATGCTGCTAGAGATTCAGCCCAGTTCGACTAAAACCACAAAAAAACAGCTCCAAGGTAACACTGTCAATGTTACCGAAGCAACTGCAAAACTTACAATGCTGACGTGTAATTTAGCTCTGTTCTGAGAAAATAGGGCTTAATGCATGTACGTAAAGTGTCATCCCAGATTAGCCTGTGCAGTCTTCACAGGCTAATCAGTGACGACACTTTCCATCTTAACTTGATTTTCAGTAAGGAGGGACATCCTTGAAACTAAAAATACCATAAAAGCGGAAAGTGTTTTCCCTGATTCGCCTGTGCGGACTGAACAGGCTAACCTGGGATGACACTGTACGCACATACACTAAGCCCAGTTTTCTCAGAACAAGGCTCAAATTATTTGCGTACAAATCTCGTTCACACAAAAAGTTTTACGAAACAAACAGGTCTAAAAGAAACATCTCGTCGGATGCGACTGTGCAGAGTATTATGTTAAATCTTTTTTTGTCCAGCACGTTTTATTACAAAACTGGAAACATATACATATATAAATACATATGCATCACAATATGCCATATAATTATAGACAGATACATATAAAGAAATACATATGTAACACATTTTAAGTCAAAGGTTATCTTTAGCATTGTATACAGTGGCATACAAAGACAAAGCAATAGCAATTAGCACAGAAGGTGGAAACAAAACCTGATCCATACGAGAAAGAATGACTTACACATAATAAACAGAATTTAGAGCTAATGCACAACGTCTTAGACCATGTTTTATTTTGTTTTGACATATTCTACAAAAGCATACAGTTTCCTCTATACATTATACTCTTAAGGGTGTAAATATTCCTTTTTTTTATAAACAAAATCACAAACCATAATATGCCTTTGTTAGCGATTATATAACAATTTCAAGGAAAGAACACAGCTTCATGTCAACAGACATTTAAAGTTAAACATAATATATATATATATATATATATATATATATATATATATATATATATATATATATATATATATATATATATATATATATAATTAATGTAATTTGAAAAGATTTAACTGTATGCACTAGTGCAATTGTCAACGGCTTTGTAACATCCAGGAATATAAGACACATAAAACAAAACATATAAACACCCATCTTATGCATACTACTATCTACTGAAACCAGTAACCCTTCTTAACTCGTATAATTGGCACAAATTCAAACCGAGCAGTTTGTTGAAAAGTGTTCACATGGACATCTGTGGAAAGTATCGTTGCTATGGCCCATGTTGTTTTTGTGTATGCTGGTAAAGGATGTTGTCGCGGGAACACTGTCCTGAATTGGCGATGATTGCTCACTGCCATAAAACTTCCTCCAGATAAGGGTACACACATTAGAGAAAGCACTATGATACAACTCAAATACGGCTTGACTCCCATTTCTGAAATAATATAAAGAATAAATTACAAAAGTATCATATACAGGACACTTAATTATAAAACGATATGCTTGCAATCAACTAGTATACCGTAATAAGTAGGCTATAGGTAACTACATACGTATTTCAGCTACCTTACTACTGCCGGACATAATTTCTCAGGCAATATGACAATTTACTTATGCATCATAATTCGTAATACAAAGTCACCGTATAAACCACGAAGTTATAAAGATGTTCCATTTGAACACCAATGCATAAAAAGTGCATGTTAACCAATTTGAATCGATTTCTTAATAATTTGCAATACATTAAGTCATTTATGTGTGGTAATACACTTTTTAACCACACACTAGGCATATAATAAAAAAATATCCTAGTATTTGTTCTATTAAACGTTCTTGCTGAGCTAATAAACATTACATAACTCAGGACCCTTCACCAAGTTTTATAAAAAGCACATTGCATTTCAATTGAAGCATTGTATTCATGGAAACGTATACAGCTATAGAGAAAGTTCTATGTACCATGCCCTTAAGCATGTGAAACACGGAACAGTTACCAATCATTTTCTACCACCACGATTGTTAGAAATACTATCAGTTTGATTCAAAAGCTTATCTTAATTGTGTATGTTGAACGAAACAACTGATTCAGGTTAAATTGAAGCAAAACTCGTAAAACAGCTTATGTTTGACTATGTAAACTGTAGTGATTTTCAGATAAGTATTTATATCGTAAAATCGGCATATAGTCCATGAGGGATGTTCAGCATAAATTTCATGTTCATATCAAGGAATACTATGTGTTACTCTATTAAATCTCCATTCCTCAATAAAACAGGTTAGGTGTGTCTACGATAACATAGAAACATTAACAAGTTGCATAAACCTTTTGGGCTTGGTTTAGTTTGTTTACATGTGGTCTACACATTTTTAAATATTGTGGCATACAATAGAAGGGGGCACCCCACGCCCACCCCTACCCCTGCCATTCCGTTTAAGCTTAATGCAAATAAAAGCATTATAAAAGGCTAGAAACAGGCACAAATTAAATTATTTTGACGCATATTAACTATTTGTTCATATAAACATAGCACACGTTTGAAGTTTTTCATATCGATTCTTTTGCAATGGTAATATGCCGAATAAGCCTACCGTGTTCATATATTAGAAGTTATGAGGTAAATAAACAATATTTCTACAAGACGTTGGCCTTTAACGCGCATATAAATAAATTCAACTTAAAATGAAAATACACCTTATATTAAGAAAATATGTTCATGCATTAATATTTAGTTTATTTCGTATAATATTTGCTTAAATGCATGCAAATATGTTTACGCATTCTTATAATAAAGGTATTTTATGAAACAGTTCATTTGTTATTAATTTATGAAATAAACTGAACATGCTTCATGATTTGTGTGGTAAATAATCGTAGTTTAATGTTTGAAGACTGTTCTTACATAAATTGTTATTGTAGTTTTATGTCTGTCATTTGTTATGATTGTTTTGTTTGTCTTTTGTTTTTTTGTCTAAAATTCATTTTATCTCTTTAAAATCAAAACTGAAAAGGTTATGATAAATAAGTGTTACCTGTTGAGTACTTGCGTGCGTGCGTATGTGTTTAAGAGTACGGTTCTTTTAATTATGATATATTTCATTATTAGTGTGCATGCATATATAATTATTTATGTTTTGTTCTTATTGCTTAAGATGAAATATGATGTATTTGTTGTAAATTGTATTTTGTTAGAACACCTTGTTGAAAATAAGAAATGTATTATATAATTGCATATTATGTAATTTCGTCTGATGTATTTCTTAACAAGTCTATCTTCTTTAAATAAAGATTGTATTATTATTATTATTATAATTATTATTTATTAATTTATTATTAATAAACATCAAAACGACTTACCGGATAAGTTTTCCTTCAGCGTATCCACAGAGAATGGTTAAACTTGTTTAGTGCATTCTCTTTATATTGTACTAAGAGAAATCGATTAATGTAAATCGACATACCAAACGATGCGGTGTTATGTTCTGATTTTCATAAAAAAAATGCGCATGTGCAATGCTACTGTCGGCACGCAAAAGCGCTGCGGTGCACTCGCTACGGGCGATGCTACTGTCTGCACGCACAAGCGCTGCGGTGATTCGCTACGGGCGATGCTACTGTCGGCACGCAAAGCGCTACGATACAATCACTACGGGCGATGCTACTGTCGGCACGCTCAAGCGCTGTGGTGCATTGCTACGGCTCTCTAAGGTGTACATGTGCGATGCTACTGTCGGCACGCACAAGCGCTGCGGTGCACTCCTCGCTACGGCTCTCTGGTGTGTATATTAAGATGCTACTGTCTGCACGCAAAAGCGCCGCGGGGCACTCGCTATGGGCGATGCTACTGTCGGCACGCAAAAGCGCTGCAGTGCAATCGCTACGGGCGATGCTACTGTCGGCACGCAAAAGCGCTGCGGTGCAATCGCTACGGCTCTCTGGTGTGTACATTAAGATGCTACTATTAATATGCTACTTTCTGCACGCAAAAGCGCTGCGTTGCACTCGCTACGGGCGATGCTACTCTCGGCACGCAAAAGGGCTGCGGTGCACTCGCTACGGCCCTCTGGTGTGTACATTAAGATGCTACTGTCGGCACGCAAAAGCGCTGCGGTGCACTCGCTACGGGCGATGCAACTGTCGGCACGCAAAAGCGCTGCGGTGCATTCGCTATGGCTCTCTGGTATGTACATTAAGATGCTACTGTCGGCACGCAAAAGCGCTGCGGTGCACTCGCTACGGGCGATGCTACTGTCGGCACGCAAAAGGGCCGCGGTGCACTCGCTACGGGCGATGCTACTGTCTGCACGCACAAGCGCTGCGGTGCACTCGCTACGGCTCTCTGGTGTGTATATTAAGATGCAACTGTCGGCACGCAAAACCGCTGCGGTGCACTCGCTACGGGCGATGCTACTGTCTGCACGCACAAGCGCTGCACTCGCTACGGGCGATACTACTGTCGGCACGCACAAGCGCTGGGGTGCACTCGCTACGGCTCTCAGGTGTGTATATTAAGATGCTACTGTCGGCACGCAAAACCGCTGCGGTGCACTCGCTACGGGCGATGCTACTGTCTGCACGCACAAGCGCTGCACTCGCTACGGGCGATACTACTGTCGGCACGCACAAGCGCTTGGGTGCACTCGCTATGGCTCTCTGGTGTGTACATTAAGATGCTACTGTCGGCACGCAAAACCGCTGCGGTGCAATCGCTTCGGCTCTCTGATGTGTACAATGTGCGACGCTACTGTCGGTACGCACAAGCGCTGCGGCGCACTCGCTACAACTCTCTGGTATGTACATTAAGATGCTTAAGTGCTAACGTTAAACACGTAAGTGATATATTAAACGCGTTAAAGTGTGTGCTCAGTAGTCATCTGCATTTCTGACATAAGACAATATATTGGTATGACCGTTGTTGTTTATTTACGTAAAGTACAACATACCTTCGTGGTGATAAAAATATGTGAGCATTGATACCGGAAGGCAATACTTCAAGGAACATATAAGACATGTGCGTTACATATCTGAACCTGAAATGTAACTTAATTGTTAAGCAATGTGTTTTATCAGATTTAACGGCTTCAGACACCATTTTAAAACCATGAGCGATACTTTGTATGAAAACATGTATATTATTCAGCACTAGTTCCTCGTGTATTTTTAGCTTCTTACAAACTCGATCAACAAATCATTCATATTTAAATCGCGCGCAACACACTACATGAACTAACTCACGTTTCCAAATTGCTTCTATTTCAAACAGTCCGCATTAGTAGTATATCTCCGTTGTACGAATGGGTCTATTAGGACAAAAACCCTTAAATTTCAAGTCCTTGTTGTGTTTTCTTTTTTTTGCAATATGTGACGACTTGATTAGTTTATGACTGTTAAGTTGGGAGAAAAGAAATGTGGTTAGACCACTCAGCCATCATTCTTAGCAAAACAAAATATTTGTCTTTAAATCTAAATTATCGAAGGCTTTTTAAATCGATAAACGTCTTGTGTACTTGTACAGATGTGTAAACGTCTTATTCAATACAAATCAAAGTCAATCAAACAGCAAGCTTTCTTCGTCAAAAGGACATTTTAGGTATTGAAGCTATCACATATAAAATAAAAACAAAGGGTATATTTAATCAGAAATGGCAACCACTGCAAAATGGCCTACCTAACCGACATAATAATATCTTATGTAGGTGTACGTGCTTAATGTTGGAACGTGTTGTTGTACATTTGAGCCTTGTTCTGAGAAAACCGGGCTTAATGCATGTGCGTAAAGTGTCATCCCAGATAAGCCTGTGCGGAATCAGGGACGACACTTTCCGCCTAAACTTGATTTTCGGTAAGGAGAGACTTCCTTGAATTTAAAAATACCACAAAAGCGTAAAGTGTCATCCCTGTTTAGCCTGTGCGAACTGCACAGGCTAATCTGGGACGACACTTTACGCACATGCATTAAGCCAAGTTTTATTAAAACACGACTCATTTTATCTGACAGCGAACCTGAGTACACATGTGTGCAGATTTTGTAATTCTATATATTTTCTATTATATTTTTTCCATAGAGTTTGTGTTCATAAATATCATTCATACGCATTAATGTAACGCATCTCATGTAATTAATTAAAAGATGTATTATGTGTAAACTTAAACGGACACGGCCTCGTATTGTTAAACTATATTTAATGTATGTATATACTATTTATGACCAACACACGCATTAAACACCAAGTGTAGTTTCTTGTGGGTTTGTCTGTTCGCTGAAATAAAAAGGGACAGTACTGTGGTTAAATTTAAATCTGTACCGAATTGAGTTGCTCCTTGTTAGTTTATAGTTGATGTGTAACACTGTCGAATATGATTACCAAACCACGAAATATACCCGTTATATATGTACAGTAAACCAAAATTATAACTATTTCCTAATATTTATTTAAACGAAAGCAGTTAATGCATATAATTATAAATAGTGTTATTATTATATATTTAAACATTGAATGTTATTTGTCAGCATTTCATCTGTGAAGAATGTCTAGAAAACAAAGGCTAATTTACACCAACACAATGCGAAATCATATAATTGAATTATTATAATAACAAGGGAATGTGTTTGAATGCTACAGTTTTGCTTAAGTATAAAGGTCACAACCAGCCTAAACTGAATTGTTTAATTATGTCAACAACTGGGTATTATCACTTGTAAAGAATTGATGATATAAATTATGATATTAATGCCGTGTATGATAATGATGATGATGATGGTGATGATGATGATGATGATGTTGATATTGATGATGATGATGATGGTGGTGATGGTGGTGGAGGTGGTGGTGGTGATGATGATGATGATGATGATGATGATGATGATGATGATGATGATGATGATGATGATGATGATGATGATGATGATGATGATGATGATGATGATGATGATGATGACGATCATGCAGCAGCAGCAGTAGTAGTAGTAGTAGTAGTAGTAGTAGTAGTAGTAGCAGTAGTAGAAGTAGTAGTAGTAGTAGTAGTAGTAGTAGTAGTAGTAGTAGTAGTAGTAGTAGTAGTAGTAGTAGTAGTAGTAGAAGTAGTAGTAGTAGTAGTAGTAGTAGTAGTAGTAGTAGTAGTAGTAGTAGTAGTAGTAGTAGTAGTAGTAGTAGTAGTAGTAGTAGTAGTAGTAGTAGTAGTAGTAGTAGCAGCAGCAGCAGTAGCAGCAGTAGCAGCAGCAGCAGCAGCAGCAGTAATAGTAGTAGTAGCAGTAGTAGAAGTAGTAGTAGTAGTAGTAGCAGCAGCAGCAGCAGCAGTAGTAGTAGTAGTAGTAGTAGTAGTAGTAGTAGTAGTAGTAGTAGTAGTAGTAGTAGGAGGAGGAGGAGGAGTAGTAGTAGTAGTAGTAGTAGTAGTAGTAGTAGTAGTAGTAGTAGTAGTAGTAGAAGAAGTAGTAGCAGCAGCAGCAGCAGCTTCAGTAGCAGTAGCAGTAGTAGTAGTAGTAGTAGTAGAAGTAGTAGTAGTAGTAGTAGTAGTAGTAGTAGTAGTAGTAGTAGTAGTAGTAGTAGTAGTAGTAGTAGTAGTAGTAGAAGTAGTAGTAGTAGCAGCAGCAGCAGCAGCAGCAGTAGCAGTAGTTTTAGTAGTTGTAGTAGTAGTAGTAGTAGTAGTAGTAGTAGTAGGAGTAGAAGTAGCAGTAGTAGTAGTAGTAGTAGTAGTAGTAGTAGTAGTAGTAGTAGTAGTAGTAGTAGTAGTAGTAGTAGTAGTAGTAGTAGTAGTAGTAGTAGTAGTAGTAGTAGTAGTAGTAGTAGTAGTAGTAGTAGTAGTAGTAGTAGTAGTAGTAGTAGTAGGAGGAGGAGGAGGAGGAGGAGGAGAAGTAGTAGGAGGAGAAGTAGTAGTAGTGGTAGTAGTTGTAGTAGTTGTAGTAGACCTGGTCGTAGTAGGAGTAGTAGTAGTAATCAAAGTAATCATTTGTAAGTATGTAATACAATATATATAGTTAAGAAAACTGCATTGTTCGGTGTGTTCCTTTCCATTTAAATTAGTTATAGGACCTTTAATTTCAGTTGACTTGTAAACTATTTAATCAATTGAACAAATGGTTTGTTTAATCGCCGCTTTTCATATTGGGACGATATGAATGCACTGCTAATATTTGCCATTCAAATAGACAAGTGTCATTGAATTTAATCTTGTATTGAAATTGTAATGTCGATATTCGATATCCTGATTTGTCTTCTCACGATCCAGTCTGCGATGAGTTTTACACTGGTAGAGTACCCGTCTATCAGGTGTTATAGGTTTTGACGATTAAACAAACGTTCGTTATAGACAATATTTATCAGTCGCTGTGGTTGATTTAAAATCATCCCTCACAGCTGTTTTATAATGACAAGCTTCTGTGCCTATTCATTAATGTTGAACAAAACAAGCGAAAAGGAGCCCATTCAATACTCCCTAGGTAAAACTTGAGGTAAAAAAACAATCGATTGAATGAACATAAAGGTATTAAATGAATTGTAAAGTTTTCATTTCGATGCATATTGAATCGTCACAAACGGGCGGTATTTTCAATGACCGTCATTACTGTATTAACCGTTGCAAAACAGAAATATTATGTATTTTAGCTAACCGTAACAACGTGCAAATCATCACAATAGAAACTGGGTTCTATCATGGTAATAATAGGGAAGAAGGCGACGCAGTATTTATTTAAGCTATTTATTACCAACAGATAACATATTCCATAATGGTCAACCTAATAAATACATGTAACACGTAGAGAAACAATTAAAACACACAAACCTACCGATTATTAACAGTTCAGTTTCTATGCGTTTTAACTTAGATAAACGTATATAACACTCAATGCAGCTTTCAACATAAAATGCACAAACTGAAGATAATGATACCTTTACTAGATAGATTTCTTCAATTAAAGGCTTGTTTAATTGTGTTGTATCATATTTTAGACGTTTAATGCGTAAATTCTGTTGCAATTAATAACATTTAAATACTTACATTAACAAATCACACGATATTTATCAAACAGTGTTTTACACAGGTTTACTAAGGTATGCATCGTATATGTATTACTAATTTCTGATAAACGAAATTTCACGTTTCTATTTAACCTTTAAAACAACATAAAATCTTTATAAAATCGCGACAAAGACCACTGATGTCAGAGATTGTAACATTCACTTGTTCAGTAACTGGCTCGAAAAATTCATCTTACATGCCCTTTTTATTTGTACACATCGGGAGGTGCTGGTGACATACATTCGCGTTACAGAAAATACCCTGCCATAAGATTATATCAAATAACTCTTCTGTACCCTCGAATAATACATGTCTCCGAGCGAACTACTATGTATGTGTCCGTCATGCGTTAGACACAGGGACCTGCGGTATAGTATCGACATCAATTTGAATAACATTGTCAGATGTTAGGAACGTTCTACCACTGGCGTCCACGCTCTTTTGCACTCGCTCTGCATTCAAAGACGTCTCTGCATCACTTAAGGGTGCGGCCACATTAATAGGTATATCCGCCACATACATATGTTCGGCTCCGGTGTTAGATCTCGACGTCGGATTCTCATTATCAGTTGATCGGTTTGAAGTATTTAGCCGACTATTATTTACGACTGTTCCCTTGTTGGTTTGGTTGTTAACATGATCTGATATCTTCAGGTTTGCGTTTTGCTGACTAGACGACATAGCCTCCTTCTGCTTTACCCGACCCTGCTTCTCAGGTTTTGTATGTGTGATGCTTGTTGGAGTTTTACTTGGTATACCTCTTGACTGGGGCTTAGTTGTGTTGTCTGAATGCTTGAGACTTATTCGTGAATTTAGTTGTGATCTAGGTGTATCGAACGGCACACCTGGTTCTGCTTCAGGCGACAACGACATATCATGTCTCTCATCATGATATATATCTCCATTCTGCATTTTTTCTGGAAGGTTATCGTATGTATCAATGTGCTCGATCTCGTTGAACGTTTCTCGTAATTTACGGACGTTGTTGGTTGAAGTGTGATTTATTGGTAGCGTTTTGTCGCTGCCTTTGGCTGCCGAGGAGAAATGTCCGAAAGTATTCCGAACACATTTCCTGGACATATTGGAACGCTTAGCCTCCTGTATCAAGATCTCGCCGTGCGTCATATTGTAAGTTGGAGAAACACCCGGATAGTACTTTGCAATTTCCGCAGGATTTATTTCAAACGGCGTGTAGTCTTTCGATTTTCTGTACCTGCTCAGTGTTTGTTCGAGTTCCATAGACAGTTGGCGTTCTACCTTGGTAGGCTTCCCGTGTCGGCTCATATAATCTAATGTGTTTTCTATTCTACCAATATTACGTTGCATTCCTGCCCCATAGCTTTCAAAATAATCTACATAATCTTCACTAAGATTTTCTTCACCATGTTTGTGTCGTTTCTTCAAGCCTGTTGCGTATATGGACAGCGAAGGTAGCGTTCCGGTACGGTCTAGGTGGTCATAAAGAGGGGTTTTAGCGCGTCGTGAGCGGTTCTCTCGGATCTGGTTTGTTGTGTTGTACAACATGCTTGCTGGACTCCCGTGACGTACTGACGGAACATGAATAGAGTTAGGCGTTCTGCTGACTGGAGTAGGGGTGCTCTCAAATGGAATATTTCTGCTCTGGCGCAATGGTTCCCCCGACACCCGGATCATCTGTTGCCTTTGGAACGATTCTGCCGTCCCAGGCTTTTGAACAGGAGGATAAATCCGTCCTTCATTCTCGCCTTCGGATATTTCCATCAAAGTCGTTTTAACCCGATCATCTCGCGTAATAAAACCGGGAATGATACTAACGGAGTGTTCTGTTTGCTTCTTGTTTTTCGACGGTGCAACCGGGTGGAGTCTGTTTTTCTTCTTCCATCCTGATTCGCCTACTAAGCTTTTGAAATGCTCATTTTGAGTTCTTATATCGGTGAATGTATTAACGTAGAAATTGAGGACTCTTGTGCTAGGCAGCTTGATCGGCAAAGACTGTGAAGTTTTTGGAGGCGGCGAATGGATTCCGTCGTCGGTTTCATTTTCAGAGGTGACGTCCAACTCACGGAAGCGACTTACGTCTGTCGTAGTTGACGTGTCCGACCGATTTGATTGCTCATGTATGTTCAAAGGTCTATCCCGGTACCACGTAGAAACAAAACTTTTCTCGCGACGCCATACTTGTTGTACAAACGGCTTTACGTCTACAATAGGAAGAGGATCAGTGTTATTACTTTCCCCTTCTTGCTTATCATCCACATCAAATGTCACTTTAGACTTTTTCAAACCTGCTTTCATTGCTGATGGCAATAACGTTTTGGTTGACATCTTAAAATAGCATGCACAAAAGACGTTTGTTTGCCACAATCAATTCATTAAATATGACGCTCCGGTATTTAATCTAGTTAACATAGCGAATATCATAAAAAAATAAAGCATAATCCGTTGACACCATCTATTCATTTGTGTGCACTGCAAACGAATAAAAGCGCGCCTTCGCACATTAATTAAATTTAGGTATGTCTTATCTTCCACAATGCACGTAGAATGAATTGCATTCAAGAACATAAATCTAGCTCGAAATTCAAGTCATAAATTGATTTTTGTTAAATTCAATTATATATCCTTTTTAAAAGGCCGAACATACGCAACTGGTTGGTATTTAAATAACACTTATCGTCATTTGACATTTGCGCTTAAATCGAACTGCAGGCTTTATTTAACCCGCGGGCGTCCAATAGTAAGAAATATAGTATGAGGGTTTGAACAAACATATACCGTGTACGGTGTCTATGTGTCAAATTGTTATTTCAACAAAACGCATTTACAGATATTGAATTCTATTCAGAGTCGGTATTGTTTTAGCGCTGATTGAATATGGAGTGTCAATAGCTGTATGAATGCCATACTCATATCAAGTGTCGGAATGGACACGGGCGATGGTTTAAATTATAATGAATTATAGTCAATATGACTTTACAAATATCCTGCCCGCACTTCATTGAAGAATTTGACTGAATTGCTAATAAAACAACTCTCAATATAAGACGTGTAATATGAAGTCAAACGTTATGCTTCTTTGAAAATGTACAGTCCTGATATAATTATGGTCAATTTAATCCTTAAATGGATTTTTCCACAGATGTTCATCTTTAAAAAATGTCATTCAATATGAATAAACACAACAATAGCGTGGTGTATTGCCTTGACTTATTATACTAGTTAGGAACGAAAGTTGTTTAAGAAATATTGCCTCACCCGGATTTTGATCCGGGGACTTATGAAACCAGTAACTAGAGTGCTACCACTGTGCCGGGCAGGCTGTACTGTTTGTTTGCGAATTATGCAAATGAATCCCATTTATCGAGGAAAAGCGTTACAAAGGTTTATTTCTTGTATCGATTTCGAATCTATTTATCAAAAACTAGTTTCACAATTTGTCTTACTTAATAGTGAAAATTCGCTTTTTAAAACATAGAAAATACATTCTTTTTTAATACATGACAAATACTTTTAGAAATAAGCTTTTTATCAAACAGTTCCTTTAAACGAACGAGAATTGGGTCAAATATCGATATCTTGACCCTCTGATTTATCACCAGTTTTGATATATTCGTAAATTACACGTTTAGCGAAGTTTATCTACACCCTTATATCGGCGTGATATAAGCGGGTATTGAGATCGTCTGCTATCTCGTGCAAATAAATAGATTTTTTTCTTTTTAACATACACCTGCTACAACAACTACTACTACTCATACTAATACTACCTATACTACTACTTCCACTTATAATAATCATTCTTGTACTTCCACTATAACTTCTAGTACTTATAAATCAACTTCTACTTATTATATCAGCATCATAGTCATCATGATCATCACGATCATCTCAATCATCATCGTCGTCGTCGTCATGTCGTCTTCGACGTCGTCGTGATCATCATTAACATCAGTATCATCACTATCATCTAAGTTATTAATATTATCATTTCTAGTCTTTATTTGAATGCACTTTGCAAGGGATATCACCCGGTTAGTGAAATGTTTTCAAAACTCAGCTGTTGTCTTTCTTTTAAAATATTTCTTCACAAAATGGAATCCAGTACAGTCTTACTCTAAATACAGCTTGTGGTTTTAATAGTAAAACAATTTTTTTTTTTTTTGGAATATCATTCAAAGGAATGTTTACTTGAATTTGTTTTGGAAATTAAGGTCGCTTTTAATATGAGTTCTTTAAATGTGTACAGTTTACACAGAGTGTATTTCAACGTTCATTTGTAAAAATATGCCATGTATGTGTGTTTCTAAAGCAGAGGAATTACGGTTGTTTGATATCATCTATTTTTAAATTTTACCAGGTGTATGAAAATAATACATTCACATTGAAAGAGATTATTGAATGTATCTAATTAAGGACACACAACACCATATTTTTGTATGAATTTTTTAATGTACTAAGTTAGTTTCAAACTTGTTTGAAGGTACACTTGTTTAATATTTGCGTATGTATATACAGTAGTGTATCGACCATAATTCAAATAACTTAAATAAAATATAAGTGGAAGTTGTATCTCGAATACGAATTTAAGGTTTCGTTTTACCGTTGTATGCTTATTTGGTGAATCAGTCTCTGACTAAGCATTGAATATCTTGAGGACTAATACCAACGACCACAAAATATTCGTCGTCAAAACATCCAATCAACGATGAAAACCAAATGGACCCGAACCCCGGGAAATAAATAATAACACATCATTATCTCCCTTTATTGCATTAACAGCTGTCTGAACTGTCTAAGTTTGACCGTTACATGGTTGTTTTGCCGATGTGCCGCGAGCTTATTAAACAACTTGTGTTTAATCCATACGAAGCAGAGTCCCCTATCATGATATGTCATAAAAATACGTATTCAGCAAAAATAAATTTAAATACATTTTTTTCTAAAGGGGCGATATTTGTAATGCTTACTTATATATACATTATTACAGATATATTATAAAGAAGCATGTCAATGTAAAGCATCGACATGAGCATATTTCCTGCTATCAGGTGTAAATGCTCCCATTTGATGTAGAATCATAATTCTGAAAACTACAACACGATTATATTTGGTCGTTTGATCCAGATTTGATTGAACAGTATGAAGATACATTGTATAAAGTCAGTGTATTCATTTATATAAACACTATGAAGTCAAGAAATCCACTGTTTAACCTCAAGTATACTTCGTGTGCTGAATATACCTAAGTAACATACCTCAGTCATACTTAACATGTTGCCGACTTTTCGTGGCTGTATTAGTATGTGTGCACACTAATACAGTCATAAGTCTTTATCTTTCATTCGAATTTAAAACGATCCAACAATGGCATCATACGGCCGACAATTGCATTATACGGCCGACAATGGCATCTTACGACCGACAATAGCATCATACGGCCGACAAAAGCATCTTACGACCGACAATAGCATCATACGACCGACATTGGCATCATACATCATACGACCGAAAATGGCATCATACGACCGACAATGGCATCATACCACCGTCGATTTCATCATTCGACCGACAATGACATCATAGGGCCAACAATGGCATCAAACGACTGACAAAGGCATCATAAGACCGACAATGACATCATACGACCGAAAACGGCATCATACGACCGACAATTTCATCATACGACCGACAATGACATCATAGGGCCAACAATGGCATCAAACGACTGACAAAGGCATCATATGACCGACAATGGCATCATGCGACCGACAATGGCATCATACGACCGACAATGGCATCATACGACCGAAAACGGCATCATACGGCCGACAATGGTATCATACGACCGACAGTGGCATCATACGACCGACAATGGCATCATACGACCGACAATGGCATCATACGACCGACAATGGCATCATACGACCGACAATGGCATCATACGACCGACAATGGCATCATACGGCCGACCATGGCATCAACCGGCCAACAGCCAACACAAAATTGTCTCATACGTCTCATACGCAGATAGCTCTGGATCATAGCATGCACAGTCGAACTAAAACCTTGTTTTGAAGTCTCAGAAGGTAATGTTTACATAGGCATTTTTCAAACTGCTAAGAGATTTTTAATGTTATCGACTAAAATTGTCGGTCGTATGATGCCATTGTCGGTCATATGATGCCTTTGTCAGTCGTATGACGATCGTGTCGCTCACTTAATAGAAACAGACAAATAAATTAACTCGACATAAACATTGTTAAGGACAGTTACGGTTTCCCTTCCACATTTAGAACATGTTTAGACATGGTATTATGCTATATTTACACATATTACCATGCATTACATTTGCATAATTAATTTCATTCATAGCATATTTAATTTCACAACGTATAAATGTCCACTGTTTTTGTAATGTCGCATTGTAGTAAAGCATCAAACTGCATAGTGAAACTCTATGCCATGGTACTAAATGCCTGACTGAGTGTTGATACACTTAAGACAATTAATAATTGCGTGGGCGGACCGCATGGTGCCCGTTACACTTCTAATTTAATCCGTCTTTCAACTCAGATATTTCTTATTTGATAATGTTAAGCCGACATTTTAATTTACTTGTAGAGCTTTAAATAACAACTATTTCAACCGAACGGAATCACGCCTGAATAAATGTTTTGTTTTGAGGAAACCTCTGCGTTGGTAGCACAGTCTCTGTTGTCGGCAATCTGACAGTTAAATGGGATTATTTGTCGGATCGACATGATGCATCAAGTGTGCATCTTGCTCATGGGCCATGAACATAATCCACACGGGATCATATTAAATTCACTTCATCGAAAGTTATCTGCATTAGAAGTATCCATCATGAAATGTTTTCAATTTAAGCATGAGAAAGTTTCCTCTAAAATGTAAATGTTTAAGTCGTATGTCTTTCACAATTAATGTTTAAATAAATACATGAAAGCATATGATAAAATCTCGAACAAGCAATGCGACTTGCAGTATGTAATTCGCGAAGAATATATAAATTAAATTATGTGCAGACGTATTAGTTTGCAAAATTTATTACACGCAAAGACAAATGTACCTTTTTGTACTCCGCATTTAGTTTAATCTGAAAACAGAAATTCAAATCCCATAACAATGCTTCACGTTATCTGTATTCCACTTCTTTACTTAGGGCATGCGGTTTTTAAAAGGAATTTTGAGACTTTCAACTAAAATTCATAAGGTAATGTTAAAAAGATAATTGTAAAACTTCATTAGAAATTGTTCCTTTCAAAATGTTTACAAACGCGCATTAACCCTATCATATTTCATACGTGTGGTTTGAGGTTCTAATTTGCGGGTTTAAAAATCTGTCCGTAAAACACTTATGAATATGCATAACTGTGTACTAAATCATTTGTTCAGAGTTTTTGAATCGCGACTAATTATTGCATTATAAGTAATATTAGTATGATCTGTAAATAGAAACAACCAAACAATCTATAAAAAGGTCAAGTTTAATGTTGGTCGAATTAATAGCATTCATGATATCCGGATGTCAACGTAAAACAAGGCTGTTGACGCTGACCAGTTAAGTCACGCGCATCAATGAGTATTTGATGTCAAAATAAGATATAGTATTAGTCGCGCAAAATATCGAGTATCGCTTCGTGTGTCTAGTGTCGCGGTCTGAAATTATACCGCGATACAGGAGATTCGGATAATATGGGCGATATTTGAATAATAAAATATCGTGCGTCGCCGCGACTGTCGCGCAAAATATCGTGCGTCGCTTCGTGTGTCTAGTGTCGCCCTTTTAACGCGAGACACAACACACGAAGCGATACACGATATCGCGGCGACGCACGATATTTTGGCGACAGCTGCGGCGACGCACGATAGTTTGCGCGACAGTCGCGGCGACGCACGATATATTTAACATTATATATCGCATTTTGGGCTTCCTACGCAAGGGCGATATATCGTGTTAAATATATCGTGTGTCGTCGCGACTGTCGCGCATTATTTCGAGCGTCGCCGCGACTGTCGCGAAAAATATCGTGCGTCGCAGCGACTGTCGCGAAAAATATCGTGTATCGCTTCGTGTGTCTAGTGTCGCCCTAGATGAAAGAAGAGCGAGATTATAGATGGCACTATCCGGATTCCGTAAGAACAATACGAGTATACAGTGTCATCATGAAGAATTACGATACATTATATAACGTCGTAACTTGGACTATGTTATGAACAGACGTCACGAACTTCTGATTCAGTTTGTGATTGTGAAATCGGAGTCTATGTACGCGCATCTACTCGGGAAAAATGACAACAACGACGATGACGCATTTGAAGGAATAACGAAAGACGAATCGTGACGTAAAGAATGAACGAGTATTGAGCAACGTTATTGATGACGGAACGACTAACGCTGACGTATGTTACAACATAACAACCGGCGCTGAAGTGTTCACATTGATTGCCGCTGAATTGTGTAACGACGAAACGAGTTGCGATGACGCATGTGATGACATAACGACTGACGCTGACGTCCGTCCTCTTATGAATATTAATGACTAACGACTGAAATGACGTTAAAAAGGGCTGACTACTATGGATGGCATTAAATTAACCAATATAAAGTATCCTCTCTTAATAACCATATTCAAACAAATAAGTTTTATTTGCTTCAATGTTATTTAACAATGTATATGTGTATGATATGTGAAGCAATCAGCAATAAGACGGGTTAAAATACATGGCAATCGTTACAACGATTCAACAAACTTACATTCAACTTCAAGTATCGTTGTTTGTGATTTTTGAATACTTGTCTTGTCGTTCACATCTATTGTATATCGATTGCTATCGAACTGTTATGTAGAACAATTAATGACAACAATAATAAATGAATGTTATTTGATATATACCTTTCTGACGTCCAGGTTCCCACATATAACCGTGTTGTGAATAGCAAGAATACATGGGCATCATTGAATCACCCACGCATGTGCGAACGAATACGTCATCAAACTAGCTTTAAAACTATTTAACGAGACATTCACATTTGCAGAAGACATACATCATAGATAATTCTCTATCACGCGTGAGGAAAAAACATTTGTACATGAATCGACATGTCGACTAATTATAGGTTTGGTGTTTAGCCGGGTGACCAAATTATTCAAGGTTTTAATTTTCGTGGCAACCCAATTATGTAATTATTGTTCAGAAATGGCCAACTTTATGTATTGATGTTTTGCTTTATTGTCAATAGAACGCGTTAGATATATCGACGCTTTGTAATTCACTACTGTTTTCAAACGGAAGTAATCGTCATAAATTGCTGTCTAATGATGTGGCTGACAAATGTTTATTTTGGGAATCGAAACGTTCCAAACATAGGTTCGTTTGCGCGAAGAATAACATCCAGGTCAAATATATTATTATTAACTACACGTTAAATTGATTGAACGTTGTATAACGTTCTTTTTGTGGAAAACATTTACGACTGAAACAAAGGTGTAATGAATAATTATATTCGTATTTCCTTTTATCTACATTGCTATGGGAAATAATTAAAACGATAAAGCTGTCTTCAATGATAACTGATACTGATGATGATCAATATGACATGCCAATGATGGTGAACAAGAAGACGAAAAATAAGAAGAAGATGAGTATGATGACGATGATGATGATAATGATGATGATGATGATAAAAGAAGAATAACATCCAGATCAAATATATAGAGAATACTAGGTTAGCGTTGAATACAGAGAAGTTTATGTTGCGAAGCTTAGAACACCGGAAGCGCGAGCCTTGGCGAGCCAGGCCTTTTTTTCCTGACTTTGTGAAGCGGCCCTGGCCCCTCACTTTGTGAAAAAATGAGTCGCGAACTTGTCAAAATTGTGAAAAATTAAGTCGCAAACTTTTCAAAATTGTGAAAAATTGAGTCGCGAACTTCTGAAAATTGTGAAAAAACGAGTCGCGAACTTCTTAAAATTGTGAAATTCAAAGTTCAATGCATTAGTATAGTTAAAGCATGTTAAACACTTGAATATTATCAAAATTTCCTTAAATAATGCAATAAAGGCATATTTTCCTTTTATGAATACTGTATTTGATACAATAACAACACATATACATATATCTGATTTGCAAAACATTCATGTACCAAATGCAACTAAAATACCTGGTCCCAACACTTCTTAACCACAGGAATAACATTTATAAACATAGAACAGTTCAAGGGCACATAACTCAGACATGTTCTGGATTTTACAGCTTAAGAACTCTTTTCTTTTTACTCTTGAAAATGTCAATAATTCTCTGAATATCTGAAGAGGAAAATTCCTGTTTCATGATAATTTTCATGTTCTGTGAGCCTTACCCTCGCTAGTGCATGATGATCTCCCTGGGAGGTTGTCATTTGATCTGAAACATTAGGTATACATTGAACAACAGTACTTTTGTAAGAAATGTAAACGAGTTATTTTATTTATTCTCATTTTTTCACAAAGCATAAATAGACTACATACAAAGTTTGAATCATGAATATGCGTCATGAATATGCATTTAAATTAAAAAAAATATTTATGAAGGGACCAAATTATTACTTTAACCAAGATTTACAATCGTAAACAGATACGAATAACAAGTCTCGGTCATCAATACTAGAGGATGCTTTGACTAGGGGCCGTTTTGACTAGCTTCCATCAATAGTCAATACATAAGCCGCAGCAGATTCTTTCACTTTTATCAAATAACGTTCCTTATAATGTTATCAATGTGCATGTTTCAAAACTTACCCTTCTGTAGAAAGCTTTTGTTTCTTCACTGTTAATTCCAAATTTCAATAAATCGGGATTATTTTGCGTTTTTTTTTAATTTTCTTCGTGTTACAAGTAACGGGCATTCCGCGTCGCCATTTTTTTTAATAGTGACGTTACTAGGCAGAGCTTTTACTTTTTACGCCGGTTTCAACGGTTACACAACACTTTAAAATCGATTAAAACAAGCAAACATCGGTAACGCGAGTCGACAATTTTTGTGCGTGTTCGGTTATGAAACTTATATTTTTGTTCCGAAATGGCCGTTTTTGACAGTTTTGAGCATAAAAAGTCCGTTTTTCACGATTTAAAACGGCCGTTTTGGTAAATATTCACGGACATGTCAGGTTTGTGAATTGGCCGTGTCAAAATTGTAAAATGTCCGTCTACGGCCAATCGCAAAGAAGGAAAAAAAGCCATGCGAGCGCTTTCGGTGTTCGAGCCGAGCAACATAAACGTCTCTGTATTCAATGCTAATCCTAGTATTCTATTTATCCAATTTGATTTTTTTCAACGTGACATTTAACATAACTAGATCTAATAACCTTAGCGTAACAATTATTTTAATTAATTCTTAAAAATCGCTTAAAATCTAACGAATGCAACCATGCGTAGTGATATAAATGTATTTGTTCTGGTACGCAAAATAGTCTTAAAAAAATTTACACACAAACTGTAAAACTAGTAAAAATATCACCATATGCCTCGATTCAATTTTACGCAGCATGCGAATTGTAACACATAACGACCGCGAAAAGATTTTACTTGAATATATTTCATTTTATTTTCGAGAGAAAATGATCAAAACCCAATATGGCGGCGATTGCTCCTGACAAAATGATGTCGATGTCAACATAGATTCTACATGTACACTATCGACGAGTGAACAGACAATTGCAGCGACTGACACTTAATTTGACTTAATATGCAGTGCAATACGTTTTCCGACTTCGGACGACGAATTCAAGGACGCGCAGAACGTGTTTTTTTATTTAATATTATGGGTATGCCGTGTGTGATCCAATGCATCAATGGCCCCCGTGTTAAAATCATTTCCCCGAAAACGGGGAACGACAAAAGTACAAACAAAACCAAAACACGTTCGGACTAGTATCTTACCTTTAATTATCCTTTAAAATCCATTTAATAATCCATTTAACTCAATAATTGGCGATTTTGCATCTAGGGTCTTTAATGATTATTTTAGCATAGTTAAATAAAGACCCTTATGCCATCCTATCACTATTTTCAAATGAATTCGTTAAACTTTCTTATTCGTCACACGCTACGTCATGTATTTTATGAACATTACTGCTGTTAAAATGAACCGGAGCAGTTTATCAAATAATAGCCGTTGGTAAACTCGGATGCATTTGCAGATTTTAACATACAAACATAATTATGTTTAAACTTGCACAGTGTTATTTGTCTATGATAAATGCCCTTATTGTGTACAAGAAAATACACAAAGAATGGAAAACATTCTATTACACAACAGATAAATCAGTGGATTTATCCGTGTACAAAATGGGACGTTCCGAATTCCAGTGTGGTGCTATTTTTACCATCTTATACTTTGCACAGCTCTATGCTTAACGTGAATTAAATCGGATAGCAAATATTGCAGATTATTTATTAATTGTGCGATATTTGTATGGCTTGTTGTACATTCTTAAAAGTCAAAAGTATATGCATGGATTATAAACAATGCACATTACATAAAATAAGGAAAATGTGATTAATTGACAATTCAAATACCGTATGTCGATATACAGTACATGTACATGTGAAATAAGTCGCGTTTAAAATAAATCGTCATTTTTTTTGGAAAATGACGCAATAAGTGTCATTTTATGACGCCATCAATCAGCTGATTCATTATACGGATGGCAAAAAATTATGTCATATTACTAGATTTTAAAGGTTGAAGGTCGTATAATTTTGAAGCAAAAGTTTTCTCGACTTTATTAATTATGAAAAATCATTCAGTGGTAAAGTAAAACGTAGTCCGTGCACGTGACAGTGCACATGCCAGGGCACGTGACAGGTATATCCCACAGTGTTGAATACAGGCTAGTATATTCCATAAGGTGTTATACCGTCAATGTCGCGTTGAAAATGGGATAAATTATTATTAACTACACGTTAAATTGATTGAACGTTGTATAACGTTCTTTTTGTGCAAAATATTTACGACTGAAACAAAAGAAGAATAACATCCAGGTCAAATATATTATTATTAACTACACGTTAAATTGATTGAACGTTGTATAACGTTCTTTTTGCGGAAAACATTTACGACTGAAACTCTTCTGGGCTGTAAACGTCGATTTAGAATTCAAGTTTAAAGCCCAACACATTTCCGTTTTCTCTCAATATCGTCGTTATGCATGCACGCACTTTTCATAGTGTTTCTGGATTCAAATAATACTTATAAAAAATAAGTATTTTATCTTACAATAGTATTAAATGATTTATTTTCAATAAAAACATCATCAAGTAATTCCTTTTTTTAGTGAGTTCTAGTTCGGTGAAAGCGAAGGTTTTATTGGTTGACATTTTTACGCGATACTTCACGACATTCTTCTGTCAGAAATAAGGCAAATCGGAGAAAAAACGTGAATCGACATAAATAGTTCTTTTGAGATATACATCTCATCAATAAAATCATGTTGTGATAATTATAATGTCGATACTGCATTGAATATGTAAAGTATACTTATTTAACATAATAGTCATATTAATAATATAAAACGCTTCATAGAGTTAGCCATAGTCATATCAATTACGCTCTTCAAACTTCATACATCAAAGAATTATAATAATATTTTCAATTAAAAAGAGACGAGAAGCCGTCGCATACAAAACTACTCTGGGCTGTAATCGTCGATTTAAAATTCAAGTTTAACGTCCAACACATTTCCGTTTTCTCTCAATATCGTCGTTTTGCATGCACGCACTTTTCATAGTGTTTCAGATTGAGTATTATATGAAGAAACAATTTGTACAGCATAAACTATGTACGGCTCATTCAAGGTCAAAATATAAATATGTCTTGAATATTTATAAAATGATTTGAATATTTTTAATTTATTTTGGATTATTATCAAATATAACAATGCCGACATCTACCGAAATTTCTATTTAAAGAATTATATTTAAAACTTTAAAACAATCCGGAGAAAGAATAAAAAAGAGCCTTTTGTTGAAAAATTAAGTCACTCAATAAACCAAGAGCCAAATTTGTTTGAATATGTCTATGCGCACCAGTGGCTTAAGTCAAAGATACATTCAATCAATGTGTTTGAAGGAAGATGGTTTATGATTCAAACGTCGAGCTTCAAAAAAGGACCAGAATTATAACAATATTGCATTGGATACAGGTACAGTTTGTTTTGCTACGGTATGTTCTTTGGAAACTTCATCGTTCGAACGTCGGAGTGCTTTCGTCCAACAACGCTTTGCTTCAGGGGTGGAGATTACATCGAGTCACAAATCTAGTCATATAAAGCACAGTTACTATTATGATAGGAAAAATATCGTGTGTCGCTTCGTATATCGCGCAATATATCGACATTTGAACGCGAGACACGATATTTTGCTCGATACACGAAGAGACATGCGATATTTACCACGATATTTCGCCTTTTGGGCTACCTACTCAAGGGCGATATTTCGTATTACATCCTCGCGCATCGCTTCGTGTATCGCGCAAAATATCGTGTGTCGCTTCGTATGTCGCGCAAAATATCGCTTGTCGCTTCGTGTGTCGTATGCCGCCCTTGATGAAAGAAGGATAAGATTTTAGATGGCACTATTCGGATTTCGTAGTTAACTTATCAATACATTAACTTAAAACCCAGTAATAAGCTCGTTTGTTTTACATCAGGGTGATTGAAAGAAAGATTTACCATTTGAAATGTTGTCCGCATGCTATAAATAAACATGCTGTTTTATTTTCATTATATAAGCAAATCCTTATATGCATACTTGGCTTAAGATGCCTTATATGCAAGATAAATTATGTTATGACATGATAAATATAAAAGAAAAATAATGCAGCGATCTTATTAAATAACTTCAAAAAGAATCAAAGTACTATCACAACACGCACTGGCAAGCTCCGCCCATTGTTACCCGTTATCGCCCCCCATAAAAAGGCCAATCGATAACCCGTACGCAAATCATCGCGGTTGTAAAAGACAGCCGATCTGATTAGAGCTGTTATTTTTAAAAAGATACCTTCCATACAATACCTAAGATACGTATCGTTAAAATACCATGTATTCAAATATGTCCACAAACATGATGTTTTACTTTTTTTTCGTGTCAAATTTATTAAACGAAATTATCAAGCATCCAACATGATATCCATTTAAATTTACGTTATTGACTGGAAACAGTATTTTATTGCAGTTAAACATTTACATTTACATAAAAACACAAGGTACGCTTTTCTTTAAAAATATAAAAAGCAAAGTTGATACCGTGTTTCTATTTCAATAAACTGCGTCCGACTGACCCCAACTGCAATTAAAAGCAAGATCTTTATAAAGGGTACCTAGACAATAATGTCTATTTCAAATCCTTGAGCATACACCGTTATTCCATTCTAGCTACAGTGTTCTTGTTATTTACCCGTCAGGGCTGAGATTCATGCAAACGTTAGCTATTCCCAAATTTTGATTGGAATAGGTCAATGAAAATTGAAGTTATGAGATGTGCAAGCCCGTAAAGCTTTCTCTATTTGCAGCTAAAGTGAACTTGACAACTGTTTCCAAACGAAACATCATACAAGGTCTCATTGTAAGTTACGTACATTCAATATTTAGCAAAATACTCTCCCCCATTCTGAAATTATTGAACTGAAACATTTTGTCAACTTTAGTTGCAGTGATATTGACCTAAGAGCAATCAAATGCTAGGTCTGTATCGAAGCTACCAACTGGAAAATTGAGATTGAAATACCTCCATTCAAACATAAGTTATGGAAATAAACTGTTAAAAAATAACGACATTGACTTTAATCTCAACCTGACCGACCCAATAACATTGTACGTTTATAGGGAAAGTACTTATTCATTTGTGAGTGCATTATATCTATCAACACTTGTTAGACCAGTTGTTTCTTTATAGTTGAGAAACAGTGTTTAAGTCTGCAAGTTACATATGTACTTAATACTACTTATACAAACGAAGTCAGTGCAATTTCTTTATCAAAACGAAAGGAAGCGGAATTTAATTAATGTTCTTATATAATTAGTAATCTTGGCATCAATCCGACTAGTCAAACACACATCCAAGCTAGGTCTTCATCGAGATTGGTAGATACAAAAGTTAATAATCGGAAACCAGGTGATTAATGCCGCCTGCATTTGCCATTCCTTAATCTAATAATAGACATTCCAACTATGATACAATAAAAAAGAAGTCGGTAAATAACTGCAAGAATAGATGCTATATCTAGATGTTTTATTGTGTGCAATACCAATATGTCAATCCAATATAGCTGAAGCGAAGTATTTGTTTCCTTAAAAAAATATGTGTGTTGAATATAAATAAATAGGTATATATTATTTGGAAAACATTATATTGTCTGAGTCTGCATCCAGAAATACTATATAATTTTGGATATACTCGATACTTTGCTATACCTAACACTGCAGCAAGTTATTATCACTAGAAATTACGTTACAGCAATTGGATTATTCCCATTCATAACTAAATATATATAAGGTGTTTCTGTTTTGAACTCAACGTTTCAATGATTGGGTAAAAGTAAAAGAGTTCTGTTGTTGTCGTTATATTTTGTGTTACTACGAGGATTACATATATAAAGTATAAAATACATCCGTCATTGCATGAGTGGCCAAAGCGGTATACATTTACTCAAGAACTCCATGCGTCAGTGGTTCGAGCCCATTTGAGGGTTACGTTTTTATCTTCTTTTAATTTTATTCTTTTTTTTCTGGAGCGTTTTAGATACAATTTTTACATTTATCAATATAAAGCATTTAAGGGGAAACTTCAATACATGCCAAAATCTGTGAAAAGGACATTTAAAAATTTCAACTTTGTCACGTACATTGAAATTAGAATTATATATGTTGTTTTTTCGATTTACTACGCGCATTTTTTATATTTAAATATAATTACGTGAGTACATTAAATTCACACTATTTACTGTATATGCTTTGTGTACTACACATCATGTGAAAGTAAGCATTATGAATACACTTTATTTGGTTTATGTGTTCTTTATCTGAGGTAAAAGGAGTAAAGGTTTTTGTTATCTTGAGAAGTTACTTATTTTTGAAGAAACCGGACAACGTGCTCAACATCAAACCGTACATATACAGCATGCATAACGCGCTGAACACGTTTATTCTGCCATAACATTGAGCAGCGTGTACAATATATCTTGATAGATTATCGAAAGGGGATGTACATTTAGCATTTTGTTTGGTAATTCAAAAACCAGTACATACGCAAAATCATGCATAATAGCCAACCGTCTATCATGGAACACTTCTATCATTAGATTATAACGCACTTTGAGTCCATTATTACCTAACAATGGGACAGACAACTTTTATTTTAATTAATAACATATTGCCATTATGGTCTTTAAATTGGAACATAAATACAAAACACGTACAGTTTTATTACATATATGTACGAATGTATACACTTCATTCCTTACAAATACAGTCACGCAAGGGGCTCCGAATAAAGGGTAGTTCCGAATCATCATTTTGTTTTAAGACGAGTCACTGTCTTTGTAATTGTTATTTGTGATTTTTTTTTGCAAAATTAATATTTTCGTTTTATTTCAAGCATACTCAACTTTCAGTAGGCAAAAAAAAAAATACGTCCGACAAGAGAATCAACATTTTTGAAAAGTAACGAACATCAACAATGATTCTCACTAATTATTTTTGAGAGATATAACCAGTTTTTTTCTCATTAGTTGATGTGTTATGCATGTTTGTTGTTTTAAACAACAAATTCAATTATCATCAATTGCTAATTTTAAAAAACGACATTACTGAAGTACTCCAGAAAGAACACTGAACATACCACCAAGAGCTCTGTTTGATTTCACCGATAAAGATATCGATAAGAAACACTGCAGGAGCTAATGGTCTTTCTTACAGCTTCTAACAACGCAGGCAGTCGGGCAAGGTTGAACCGGAGAGCAGGAATAAACTAAGCCCAGTATTTTCACCTGTCAAGGATGAAGCTCTGGCTATATGGCTCAAAGAGATGACAGAACGAGGCATGGGATTGAAACCTGATGAATTTCTAGATTTCACGCAGCGTGTTGCATGTGAAGAAAAGGTCACTCATTTTAAGAACGATCACCCCAGTCAAGACTGGTATCGGGCGTTTGTGGCTAAAAATTTCCATATTATTCAGCTCAGCAAGGAAACTTCACTGGAGACACTCCGGGTCAGACTGTCAAAACCAAATGTGGATAAATGTTATTTAAACTTCCGTGACTTTGTTGTTAATCTGAGACTTGATGACAAACAATGTCGGATTTTTAATGCAGATGAGACAGGGTTCTCTCTTAGAAGCTAGGCAGGAAAGTGATAGGCCCGCTAAAAATGGACGCTGCCCAAGTACCACCTGCCACCAGTGACCACAGTTAATAGAGACATACTGTGATGTTCTGTGGAGTAGTTGATGCAAAGATGTTGCAACCATAGCTTGTGTACCCACAGCCATGCCCAAACAATATAGAAAAGTGGCATCGCTTATACAGCTAAGGACTGGACTGATGAAGAGGCATTTCAAGGGTTTATTGAACATTTTGTGTTAAAACACATTTACGCAAAGTTATTGTTGGTTCTGTATTCAAATGTATACATTTATGATGCATCCGATAGTGGTGTATATTGTTTATGAACTTTTGCAAATACTTTAAACATGTTTTCATATACATGTTTTTATGTCAAAGGTATTGGCTACGAGGTATTTGGTTAGTCGTCTCAATTTTACAGTATTATTCTCCTTATTTTGCTTCACTGAAGTTTGTTTTGGAGTTGTTCATATTATTTATCTGGTCATAACTTGACTTCATTAAATTTCAAGCATACCAGATTGTTTGTAAATATTGGTATTACATTAAATGGTTTGTTTCGAGAAATGTATATAAATCCAGGGTCTTATTTCAAGATTGATTATTTTCATCCTTTTGTTATTGAGATTAAAACATTGAAATTGCTGTTATTATTGCTATCATATAATCACATTGATGCACAACATAAATCAAGTCAACTGCCTTTTGAAACCTATTTTACAGTAAAACATATTTTGAGACTGTCCCTGACCTTCATACCGAATACATCTAGCAAACGATTGGCCAATCAGTCACGTGATTCGGAACACCCTCGAATGGTTCGAAATTACCGTTCAGATGCCCGGGTTATGATTAATTCCAAATTGTTATTACGAAGGCAAACATGCAATGCATTCATAAATCTTAATACGTGAAACATATGACCTTCTAAAACCATAAAATTTGATTGGTAAAACATTAAATTTAAACCGTCGGTGCTGAACATATCGTTACTTATTCAAAACTCTTAGCGCGACTGTTTAGTTCAGAGTACTTGCCTGTTGTGATAGGACATCTTTATAACCATGCTCATCAATATTGTGCTTGTAACTATATGGATATAAAACATATTACAAAGATACATCCAACGTCAATAATCAAATATTGACCGAGTTCAATCTGACAAATTGCGAACACAATACAGATATACGAAAATGAAAATGAAAACATATACAAAATACCGAACAAGCTCGCATAATTTATATTCAGATTTATATAAACATAAGACTCTCGATTTAATCGGTCCACAAAACGCGTGTTGCCAAATAGCTTGTTCAGATTGAACAACAAACGCGATCACACAGATAACGGTGGGAGTTTGTACAATTTAATTGAAAACAGAACCACTCATCAAGGCTTGGTGTTTAGTTTTTCAAAAGCTCGCTTAATAGACCCTAAGGTACTCAACAGCTGCATCTAGATTTAACAAGTTTTGAACTCGAAATGCTTTGAATTGATTGTTTCAAGATGTGAACACCAGTTTTATTTCAGCGTGTTGTTACTCTTGCTTTTATAATGAGCCGCACTGTAGGACAAGCGTTATACACGTATTATTATATGATTTATCTACTGCTGATGCTGCTGAAGTGTTTATTTGTTTATATTGAAATTGAATATGATTTAGCAACGTTGATAGCGGTCTATTTGATTTGGATAACGATAACTAAACATTTATTAAAAACAAAACCCAAAGTCGTTTTAACAAAACTTACACCCATACTCAAACCCATACAACAAAGCATATTGCAATACCCAGAAACATGTACTTCTTTGGCAATTTAATGAGACATACTTATATAACATCTATTTTCAGACAATGTATGTACTGTTTAATCATCTACTAATTAAGAGGTATATTCGATATGTGCTAAAGACCATTCAACACAATCCTCGTATCACCATTGTTAGCACACCCTCGAAATATGCTTCTTATTTACAAATTCATTTACACCACCTACGAATGCTCAAATGATTATGTTTAATATCCATTGTAATACACCCACTTTATGGACGATGTTACTGATACTGTATTTCTTTGTAATGCATATTATATGATTGAGAAATTATTTGCATGTGCATAGTTCCTTCATTTTATGAGTTAAAATACATGAAATTTAACTGGTCAAATATTGCCCGTTGTAATTTACTTGTACCGAGCTCAAATTGTATGTGCGTCAACTGTTACACAATAAAATACATTTTCGTCTCATTAATTGAATAAATGAAGCAAAATGTAAAACATTAAGATAAACCGTTTCTAACAAGCTCGATAATTCCACCGACATGTTTTTTTTAAAATACAAACAAATCTAAAATGATGGTGTTGATATACATGCAACTTTTACTCGTGTATTTATGCAACGTATGATTGATGTCACGAACGTAAACGCACGTGCATTATGTCCAGTTTTCTCAGAATTCGACTCATTTATTCACTGGTCTGGTTTATTCGAACGTTCTATTACTATATAAACGAACATATATGACTTTGCCAGGATAAAGCAATACTATATAAATTGAATTGATTCGTTAAATGCATACTAACAATAGTATATTTGTGTGAAAACAGTCCAATCTACAATGCCAGTAACGTTTCTTTTTGTTTTATCAAGTCATTGTTCCTGCGGTGCAAACTCAACACAATTTTGAGATAACCTTTATACAAATCACTTGTGATTTATCACTAAGTGTCTTTGCATTTCCACAATAGTCTGCACATGGCAGAAGTTTGTTTTCTGTCTGCTTCTGTGGTAGAAAGAATGTTCTCGAAATGTTAATAAGTAACCATTTGAAATTTATCGATTGTATCGTTATTCTATACAGACGGGTTGCAACTCATGATATTACTGTTTATCGTTACAAAAAGACACCTTGATATTGATCTGAGATTTATTCCGTTATAACATTATTTCACGTAAAAGAAGACCTATGAAAACTGTTAAGTAACTTCCTGAACTCTATTTAAATGGGCCATTATTCTAAAATAACAATGCTTTATTGCATTTATCACATATCGTTTACATGCAAATAGCTGCGAGATGTTACTGAATAAAGCATGTTCATGTAATATAGTTTCCTGTGAGAATTTATTATATAGTGAGTAAAGAACGATTGTCTGTTAAACGCTTCTTCAAAGAAATAATAACGATACATTAAATAAATCCTGTATGCGTTGTTTGACGTCAATAAAATATTAAATGATCAATCCGCGAGTAGGTACATGCTGATTATTATTATACCGGATTTATATAGCGCCCTTTTCATACAAGAGTTCAAGAGTTCAAAGGCGCTTTACATAAGAACATTTGATGTATCGCATATACGAATACATTTTTCAACATTGTTTCCAAAGATATCGGTCAAAACGACTCAATTATACGATAAAACTACTCTATTATACTATCGGTACAATGTAAAAACATTCACAGTAACCATAGATTAGAAAGATCAACAAGACACTATAACAACTACTCAATGTGTATAGCTATAAGACAATTAATGAAACAATAAAATATAAAACTTAAACTATAAGTACTACGTTAAAACATGCACATTAACCATAGATCAGAAAGATTAGCAAGACAAAACAGACAAGAGACAAGGGTAACGTCAGGATACGAGTCCCCAAACACCCAATGGAATAAGTATACTTCCTTTAAAAGGGTTAATTCCAGTTCATGCTGATAGAAATTGTATAGAATGAATTGAATAAACCACTGCTTATGTTACATAAGATTGGAGGAAGAGGTTAGTTTTCAGTGCCTTTTTGAAGACATTTAGTGTTGAAGAACTTCGAATGTTTGATGGAAGTGAGTTGAAGAGTTTGGGAGCAGCGTACATGAAACTTCGCTCCCCCGTATGATTCGGTTTGAATATTTGTTGGAATCACTAATGAAGTCGCTTCGTTCTTTGATCTTAAGTTTTGCCTTGGTTCGTATACTTCAAGTAGGTTTTTAAGATATACAAGCGATTGTCCATTTAAGGCGTTGAACGCATTGGTAAGTATTTTGAAGTGAATTCTTATTTCTACTGGGCGCCAGAGTAATTCCTTTTGTTTCGGTTTTATATGACTATAGCGGGATGTTCTTGTGATAACACGTGTCGCAGTGTTTTGAACATTGTGTAGTTTCTTGATAGCTGTTGTTTTGTGTTCCATACATCAGTGCATTGCAATAGTCTAGCCGAGATGTCACAAGTAAATTAACCAAGGAGTTTGTGGCATTTGGTGTAAGATATTGCCTGGTGTGACCTAGTTTCCTAATTTGACCGAAACATGATCTTCTTATAGCATTAATATTGTGTTCCATTATTATTCTTGAATAAAACCAATCACCGAGATTTTGAACGTATTGCAATGGTTTAAATGTCGAGTAGTCTACTTTAACAGTTAACCCGTCTACGTACTTGGCGTTGTTTTGACTTGAAAATACTATGACCTCGGCTTTGTCGGTGTCAAGTTTGAGCATATTTGTATTCATCCACGAGATGATATCTTGGAGGCACTTTTCAACTCGATTTAGTATTTTGTTTTGGGCAGCTCCATCGGTGGGTTCGAAGGAAAGGTAAAGCTGCGAGTCATCGGCGTAGAAGTGATGTCCATGTTTTTTTGCAAATTTCCCCAACAGGCTTAGTATATATGATTTAAAAGTTTGGGCCTTACACAGATCCTTGAGGTACGCTGAAGGTTATTAGCACTGGTTCTGTTACCTTGCTGTCAATGCTCACCGTTTGAAAGCGGTCAGATAGGTAGGAAGCTACCCACTGTAGTGTTTTCTTTTAGCAAAGCCAAATCCTTGTTAAACGGGTTTTGTGGTCGATGGTGTCGAAAGCGGCAGAGAGATCCAGCATAACAAAGACAGTGATATTTTTCTTACCTAATGATTGTAGAACATCGGTTTGAACTTTCAAAAAAGCGGTTTCTGTTAAGTGAAACTTCTTGTATGCAGACTTGTTTTCTTCATTTAAATGGTTTTTTGTAAGATGTTCATCCATTCTTGTGCTGACAACTTTCTCCAATAATTTTGAAACATATGGCAGATTCGAAACCGGGCGATAGTTTTGTAGTGTTTATTCATCTAAGGTGAGATTTTTCAATAAAGGTCTTATACGCGCTGTTTTTAAGGATCTTGACACACTTGATGTTTCCATCGAAAGATTGATGATTTGTGCATGTTTGAAAGCTTCTTGTTTACAGGCACATGTATGGTTAGTAATGCCTTTAATGGTTTTAATTCATTAACTCATCAATGATTAACCATTATTCTAATGCAATACTTTATTACAACCCGTTAAACATGATACAACACAAGGGCGTATTAAGATAGTAATATTTTTAAAAAAGCGGTTACAAAAAATGCTTGCAATGTTAGCAGTTGACTTAAGCAAAGTAAAGCATTTTAAAGTTGAAGTGAATTTTGGTTTCTGCGCGGTTATTCATGATATTGGTGGACTTTAGGATGATGTCATAGCCAGCTCGTCGTCCGACGTCCGCCGTTTGACGTCCGCCGTCCGCGTCGTGCTAAAACCTCACATTTTGTTAAGGTATTGAACATTGGCGCTTAAATCAAAGTGCTTCAACCTACAACTTTGAAACGTCACATGTAGTTGCACCTTGATAAGTTCTACATGCCATACCCATTTTTGGGTCACTAGGTCAAAGGTCAAGGTCACTGTGACATTTAAATACAAATTAAAAAAAAATCTGATAAGCTTTCATTTATTAAAAACTGCACCCGCAGCCTAGCGAGGCACCCGTTATGCGGTGCTAAAGTTTTTTTATATTAATAATACAAAACTTTGAACAAGCATTTGCCGCAAGCCCTTCTTTGCACACCGTCCTCTTCTCTAGTGAACTCCGCGTACTGGTTGAGCAGTAAGAACATGTAGAGAAGGGTGGACCTCTGAAATTTTTCCGAAATCATCTTTTATCTTCACTCTCACATGCGACAATGCAGGATGACAATTTTGTTCGGTGAAATCGTCTAGTCATATCGGCAAGTATAACAACTATAGAAGTGTAATCTAACTAAGAGTTAGCAATACTCGAATCACCATATTTTTGTTAATGTCGTTATAGTTTAAAATATCTAGTATGTGTACTCTACCCTTTCTGGTAGATTTTAGCTTGCTCTCCATCGGGATTGATAATGCTAATATGTCCACAATCTATTGTACCCTAAACCACTAGTATGAAGGAATGTTAGGGCAGTTTTGTCTGAAAAATTGGTTAACATTGAACATGCTGCTGATTACAAATGGAAACAAATCAAAGTGTTTGTTGAAATGAGTGGTTCATTTATGTGATGTTTACATTTAAAAACAGTTTTATAAGAACACCTTTTGCATCCGTATGTTGTTAACTTTTTATAAACAGAACGTATGCATCATGATAACTTAAATAGTTAAATGTTGAGTACTGCTCTATGGTTATTGTCATGGGACGAAATAGGGTAATAAGAGTCGAACTATGCATAAGGATATGGGTCTGCCAATCCTGCCAATGGCCGACAACTTGCCACCCAATGCGTCTCCCTCTTGAAGTAGAAATCCTTTCGTTGCGGGCAAACGCATGGTTTTAAGAAGCTGTAACATCGGCGCGTGTTGTCTATCCGATATGTAGTTAATTGGAAACATTTACCTATATTGTTAATATTGTAATACACTATAAAATCCCGATACCATATTTGCAATGTCGTATTTAAAGGAAATGATCGATAATTTGTCTCATCTACAAATTGTAATTCAAATATCAGTGTTCTGGTATAATGTTTGAATCATAGAATGCCTATACATGTACGTTGATATGTAACATAATGTCGCTTCAAAACATTTTTCAAAACACGCAAACAAGTAAAAGGAAACGAATCATTAATGTATATGAAGTGAAAGTTTCAGAATTGCTTGAGCAAGTTACCTACATTTATCCAATCAGCAAAATGAATGTATCAACCGATCTTTTTCAGACGAAAACAGAATATGAAGTAAACGTCATCATCGGTTCTTGTTTATTTAGCGGATCCAACCGGTCTCTTAAAATGTGTGGATGTCGAAGTCGGTTTCGTTCTTAACGTTCATTATCAGACCGCCAGGTAATCAGTCGTTTGAACAATTGTAATAAATAAGTACAAACATTGCTTTGTTTATTTGAACAAACAAATCATTCCTCGAGCATTTTGACAGAGGTTGTCGAGAAATCCACTTCGAAATAATCATGGATTATTTATTATCCGGTCGACTAATTTCCGCATGCATGATTTATGTCTGTACACAAACATAATACAATAATATCTTTAGGTTATTTAGGTTATTAGACGTTTCACTGTACGATACGGAGATATATTTGGACGAGCACACAGTTTGACGTCATATTGGACGAGCCGTTGTGCGAGTCCACTATGACTGCAAACTTTGTGCGAGTCCAAATATACCACGTATTGTACATTTTAAACGTCCAATAAGATTTGTAATCTATATACCTTTCTTCAGCTTTTTGTTTTATTTTAATTTGTATTTTAATATGCTTTAAGCCGCTTTAATTGCATCTAGGCTTTTTTCAAGACAAGCGCCCGTGTGAATCGATTATATTATATTATTCGGATACTTTTTCTCGGTAATGGCTTTTATCGTTATAAAACAATTGCTTAGTGTATTCAAATGTCCAATATGGAAAAAATACCGACTTGTTTGATCCAATACCGGAATATATTGGACGGTCACGTGGTACATATGAAACATGCCGATTGCATGAATGTATTGGATATATAATAACATAGTTTATTTACTGATTGTTTCGTTTACGTATTACACCATAAATTTATCATGGTACTAATGAAAACCCCGTTTCCTAGCATAATAAAAATACGGAATAAAGTAAACACCTAATATCCCGAGACAACTTGAAATACTGATATATTTAATGTTAATGGCTAAGTTGGTAATAAATGCTATTGTATAAACAATAAAGTGACATTACAATAAAACAAGATATAATATGTATTTAACAACTTGTTTGATATTTTCATTAATTACTTAAATAAAGAGTCAAGAAGAGTTGTATTGTGGCAATATAAATAACGAGTTTTCCTCGAACCCTTGACCTTCGGCGAACTCTTCGTTCATCCAAATTGATGATCACCTATTATACCGCGTTTACTATAACATTAATCGACACATGCTTTATTAATACCACTTCTGTTAGCTCTTTTCACGTAAGGCAAAAGTCAATTGACGGCCGAAAATTAATCAGCGCCCGGTTAAGTATATTGTATTTTACAGAAATATGACATTATCCGTGTTTGGGACACATTGAATGTTTTGTTTGATCACCATCAGCAAAGTTAAATTAATTAAATTTATAAAGCAAAATTGGAACATCATTAGGCTTTTTCCCAGGCGATTTTAGCTCGTGTCAGAGACAAGCTCGCGAAACCTAGTCAACTTTTGGGGTAAGTCTATAAATGCACAGAATAGCTTCCGTTTTCGTTTTTATTTTACTTCAATGTATGAGTAAATGGAAAACATGTTACCAGAACAGGAATAGCAATTGAGGAAACCATTTGAATTTCATCAAACAGGCATTCATTTCCATGGCCTAAGTTAATCTATGGTGAGGAACCGATGTAAAATACTTACCCATACCTGTTGAAAGTGTTATTGGTCAGGAATTACCAGGACCTGTTGGGTTACCTTTGTTGTTATTTATTGACCGTTTAGGTTGTGGGGATTATGCTTCTTTCCAAATACGTTATTGAACAAATGCATGTGACACGGGATAATAATTTCCTTACTTAACTTTATATATTCGTAAGGGATTTTATCGTTCGGACCACGAGTCTAAATGTTCTGTAGTTCTGTAGTGTTGAGAGGCATTTTATGATTCCATAATATCACCTGCAATACGTATGGCTTTAAAAAAACAACATTAGTGATAGCTATACATTCCGTTGCATTTTTTAAATAATGTCGTCAACAATGTGTATTGATTTCTTTCACATGTCGATAATATTTTTCTAAAGTGGGCAGGCTGGTTTGTTTGTTATTGGCTTTATATTGTTAAGGTACTTTCTTTAGATTTGAAAAAAATTCACGAAAAGCTCTTCGTTTAGTTTCAGTCCGTTTATTTAATTCTGAAATTCATTTGCGTGTCTTGAAGTGTTTTTAAACGTTTATACACGCAGGACCAATTACTTAGATATAATTTTAGTTGTGCGGCTCTTATTTAACGATGTAAGGAATGGAACCTTCATAACGTTATTATGTAGTCCAGTATTTCTTATAAATGAGGGTAATTTTATTGATTTAATTCAAACGTCATTTTTTCTTGGCATTGTATAATTATGTTGTTTGTGAATTTGGTTGCTTGTTCAGCTGAAAACTTGGTCGACTTTTTATTGCTGGTTCGATGGATATAATTTGGAATGGATTTCTTAAATGTGATTTTCCAGTTAAGTGCGTAATGACCGTTACTTTACATGCCTGTCTCGAATATTTCCACATCTGCAATAAAATATGTCATGAAACAAATTATGAATCAAACACAATTCACAAAACATTGCTTATTAGTGTTCGCCCGCCTTGTGAATATCGATCGAGAGGAATTATTATATTTTGTTAATTTAAGTTATATTGTGTGTAATATTCCCGACGATAACAAATAAATCGTTAGTAAGACGATCTGGGCAGAACGAATTGATCATATTATGCATTTAAATTAATATGAAAGCATATTGATAATCGCTACAGTATTTACATAGTTCATCTTTAAGAACGCTAAATTGGTCTTCAGTAAAACCAAAAAAAACGAGATTGTTCATGAGTCATGAACAGGGCACACAGCATTGATCAACGATTGTGACTTATAAACTGACATCTAGCTCTAAAATATAGTGTGTTAAATTTGGTTAGACGTTCATGTTTTGAGAAAACATGTCTATAATCTTAAAACCAATCATTTCGCCTTTCGTTGGTAAAATTACAAATTGTTTTTGAATAAAAAAATGGAAAATGCTCAACAACTAAAATGTCGTTGAAATATGCATGAGTTTCTGAAAACAGAAAACAGAAAAGGAGAAGATGCATGTCAATTGTTCCGTTGTTTGAAGAAAGTCTCTGAGTAAGTTTACACAAAGGCATTTTACTTAAAGAAGATTTTTCAAATCGGATTAGCCCTGGCTTTTATTAGAGGCCCAAGGGGCGATAAATACTTGTGAATAGTTCAAGTTTCGACGTTGAATAGTGAATGTCCTGTAACTGGTTTAAACTATTATCAACGCATAAATAGTAAGTGTGTTTCACGTAATGTTATGTATCTATTACATGTCAAATGATTATACAGAATTTTTTTAGACAACCTTATCTATTTGTGCCCCACAAGATCGCAAAATGAATGAACGAAGAGATGATATCATGAACGATAAAACACGTTGCATCTGATTTCAGACCTCTGAATATTAACTGACAGTATCAATATTGTTTTAATCTTTTTATTATCAGATAAAAATGTTAATTAAAACACTCGCTTAAAATACAAAATCATGCATTTCTTTCTTGTCTAAACAAGCACTGCCTTGTGGTATATGCTTTCACATAATTTAAATATATTTACTAATAAAATTGTACTAAGATTCTAGTTATTATATTACTTATATTTTGTGTTATCTATTATATTAACCGTAAACAATATTATTTTTATGTTAAAAAATATGTAATTCATTATTTTATTATCTTCGCGAAACGATGTAATGTCCCTATACGGCGTTGATGACGATTCCTGTTTGAAAAAGTAAGCCTGCAAATTGAAATATGTCAGAAAAAGGTGTAAATAATTGGGAACGTCATCGGGTACTTACTTATGCACCTGTAATAAAGAAGAATTGTCAAAAACAGTCAGAAAATACTTGGTTTGATAATCTGATTTCTGACAAGCATAATTCCTCACAGTTTATTGGGTATTCTTGGTATAAATGGTGAATACATATTATGGACGCGATTCTTTCATTTGCAACCGTATTCGTAATTCAACTAAATGTATAATGATAAATAAACTGCTACATAATTCATATATCGTGGCGAAATCTCTGGTTTAACTTAGCGCGTGGAAAATATATCTGCACATGATTGTGTAATTTATATATTATAAGTTTGATGCTTAGCCAGGAGAGCTTATCGTTCAACAGTTTAGGTTTTTGGGCCACGTTATTAGGTAATTGAATGTTTAAAAGCGTCCCAGTATATGAACGCATGTTTCATTTTCAAGGGAAAGTGTTTGATAAATTGTTGTGTTTTTTTGGTACTTTTATAACACGGTAGATAAGCGTCATAATTTGTCAGACATAGATTAATTGTTGGTATTAGCTACGTATGTAAAGACTTCTTTGCAAAAAAGTATTTCAAATGAGAGACGCAAGCTCTCATTACAAACTCACTTTTGTTTCAACATTTTATTACGGATGATTGAAACAATAATTTCTAAACTACAATTACTAACTGGTTTTCGCCAATGTTTTGCGTGGTCAACCAGACTTATTTATCGTATAGATAACGTTGTCACTATAAAAAGTTTGTTTATATATTGTCAGTAATTTTGTATCGATATTGTACATTTTAATTTTTTATATCAGCAAACTTAAAGGCATTGCCAAGATGAAACGGTGCAGTTTTCAGTACTATGTTGAACATGTTTTTTTTTCAATAGAAAGGTATAATAAACACGTTAGAAATCACACCATTTTCGTTTCATTGTTTGACACATAGTTTGAAAAAGATGTTTTAAAGTAACTCAATATTTAACAAAATCAAATTTACAATGTTTGTGGATTGATTATGCAAATTGAAATCATTTCGTTATCAGAACTGACGGTATAACTGTGTTAATTCTGATGCAAAACTAAGTCCTTTATATGCTAGGAACTTCTATCAATGAGACGTTTTTATAAATATTTGCTCAACCGCAGTCTTTCACACATGCAAATCAGTGACAAGTAAGGTAAATTTACTTTTAGCTGAAGTGCCATATCTGTTTACATAGTCGCTTTCTTTCAATGAGTGTCAATAAATCGTTTTGGCAAATCGAGTTCTGAATGCTTTGTATTATCAACGCTTTTGGCACAATGCAAGTTCAGTAAAATGATGACATCCCACGCATTTACCAATATTTACACATTCAATGAATTATTTAGAATACTCTCACATCCACGGCTTGTTTTCAATCGACAACGAAGGAATTACAAGTTTAGGATTCTATACAAAATGGGCCCAGCCATTTATGTTGCAAATAGTTATGGAAAATATGCGGAAGTTGATCCGTGCAAACAGACTCGCTTGAACGCGCTTTTAATTCGTTATTTGAACTTTCTTAATGATGAATTAAAAAACAGCATGATGATGCGTATGTAATAACGACAATGGAACGAAAACTATGCATTGTTTTGCTAATTTGTTCTTAATAAAAAAATACGGCGTTTTATTTTATAATGATGTTAGATGAGATGAATACATTTATAAAGCTTTATTTTACTTGTATACGTAAGAGGAATATTATCTTGCAAGTATTTACTAAAACTATTGGAAACGTATATTTTGCTTTTCTGATAATGAGTCTACACGATCGATATATTCTAACAAATCCCTCATGTTTTTAGCATGATGTTATTCCTTCAATATTTAATCCTGTTATTTTTAGATTTCACATTATGCTGATTAAATACTATTCTCGGAAACATTCTATGTTATTTGTACAAATCATATAGTTTTATATTTTTTACCAAACACTGGAAAACATTAAACATTATTTTAAATACTCACATATGCCATGAATTGATTAGCGATAAATCTCATGAATAAGACGTTATCCATGTAATGATGTATCCCATAGTGTCAAATACGGTTAAATAAAAACTATCGCGTGGTTCACATTTCATGCAAATTTCGTCACCGACTATTTGCTCTTTAGTGAATTTGCGCAATGTCAATTTGAATAAAACAAGAGAACCAAATATTAAACATATCTATTGATGCAATGCCCGATCCAGCACAACAGGACTGAATGCCCCATCATGATTATTTGATTATTAAAGTACACATACTTTATTGAATTAGTTTCTTATTGGCAGTGGAAAAACAGACATTTGTTATTACATTCTGTCAAACTGATAAGTTATTTTTTTTATATATATTAGACATCACTCCCCTAAAAGAGAACCTTTGTTACTTATATGTGTACTTGCAAGAAAAACTGTCAACGCATCTGCTTATCATTAAACAATCAACTTGAGCTGGGTCACGAATATTCCATAGACGACCGTTCATAAGGGTGCCATTTCGAAATTCATATACTAAATAATGTTTCCCATCGATACGGCCACACGTTGAGACCAGTATGTAAACTAGTATATAAAGCTCATTCACTCAAACGTCGTATTAAAGAACCTCTTAGCTTGTACGTTATTGTTGTCTGGTTCAAGATTAAAAAATGTACAATTAAAAATATAATTTTATTCATATTCGATAATTTAATGTTTACGCATTTAACTTTTTTTCGAAAACATTGTGTGTAATAATTCGTATTGACATTTATCCTGCATATAGTATACTACCGTTGATGATATTGACCTTTCACCACTACAAATGTGCAGCTCCATGAGATACACATGCATGGCAAATATCAAGTTGCTATCTTCAATATTGCAAAAGTTATGGGCAATGTTAAAGTTTTCGGACGGACGGACAGACTGACAGACATACGGACTAACGGACAGTTCAACTTCTATATTCCACCCTACGTGGGGCATAAACATTGCATTAAGACTAATAGCTGAAAGATTAAATGTATTTATGGACAAGTTAATTCAAAACAACCAGACTTGTTTCATTAAAGGGAGAAACATAGGGCGAAATATCACGTTAATTTCGATAATATGCATTGTTGTGAAGAAAATAAGATCCCTGGGTTACTTCTCGTATTAGACTTCATAAAAGCATTTGATTCATTGGGATGGTCTTTTGTAAAGAACCTTATTTCCTTCTTTAATTTCTGCCAGACAAAATGCTTTGGTTTCATGTTCTATTAACGATTCTTAATCAGGTGTTTCGCTGTGTCGCTACTTATCAAAATAGTCCCCAGTTGAAAAGGCTGCAAACAAGGAGAGCCCCGTTCGTGTTATATTTCTACTCGCGCTGAAGTGTTGTCACATGTATTTAGAGATAATAAGATTATAAGAGGTATAACGATTCATGGAACTGAACATAAATCGCCCAAGTTTGCGGACGATACTACTTATTTTATGCGGTACTTAACAATAATTGAATGAAACACTTACCGTTATACCGGATTTTGAAAATATGCCAGGCATTAAAGGGGCCTTTGCACAGATTTTTGCATGTTTTGACGTTTGTCAATACATGCTTTATATTGATAAATGTAAAAATTGGAATTATAAAGCTCCAGTAAAAAACAAGAATAAAATGATAGAAAGAAAAAAGTAACCCTCGACCGGGCTCGAACCACTGACCCCTAGAGTAAGTCGATTGTTTACACCTTTCGGCCATCCGTGCTCATACAATGAGTGATGGATTTTATACTATATCTAAGCAATTTCCGTAGTATCACGAAATATAACGACAACAACAGAATTCTCCAAGTAATTCAATCGTTTCGCGTTGCAACGATTTATAATGTTCAGGGTTTTAAATCTTCAAAAGATGCATATAATGGGTATTTTAGAGCATGGTAAATTTCAAATATTACTGTTCCTTCACAAATATCATAACTACAGCGACATTTTGCGAATCTGAAACAAACTTTTTTAATTTTACCAATTTATCAAACCGTGAAAATGCCCCTTAAATGTAAAATTTTGATAAAACAAATGTCGTATGGATTGGAAAGCAAACAAATAGTTCTTACACAATAAAAACAAAATGGAAATTAAACTGAATGCAATAAAGTATTTAAATGCTTGGAATACATTTTCACGTTGACCTGTCATGACTACTTGATATTATTTTCAATGAAAACGAATAAATCGGAAAAGAAGTATTTTAACGCCAATTGTCATATAATTATTGTTAATTCATTTATTGTGTCATTATTCAATCACATGCTCATATCCCTGCCGAACCCTCCAAATACCATTTTAAACTCCATAAAATCTTCCTAAATTCTGTGGTGTATTTTGAGCGGTCATAATCAAAATTTTAAAAGTTTACGTTAATAGCAAAACAAATACAGTTGATGTGGTCTACAAATGAAACAACTTGGATGCATTTTTCCAGCAGTGAAACTTACTTTGTTGCAAAAGAATTAATTGTTAAGAGGAAATTGTATATATATTGCAAAACTGTATTTTGATACTTATAGACAATACAAATATATTGATAGGAAATAAAAGTTTTTTCTTTAAATCGTATTTTGATGATGAAAATTATTGTATAGATGACATATTAAAAAATGAAAACCTAATTTCTGTCGTTGAATTACATAGAATGTACAATTTGAACATAAATGTCATTCATTATACAGCGATGACAAGAGCAAATTTATGAAAAAAAATATTTATGTTTTGTCCAACCCATCATTTTTGCCCCCTTTATTACAACTTATACTGAAAAATGAATATTGGGCAAACAGAATATACAATATTCTAAATAAAAATAACGAACAACCATCAGTGAAAGAAACATGGCGTTCTAAACTCAATGCCCCAATAAATGAACAAGAGTGGAATTGCATATTTGAGCTACCATTTTAAATAACCAATTATGTAACGGTTCAGTCGTTCCAATGCATAACAATTCACAGGATAATTGGCACAAATAGTCTTCTGAATAAAATGAAAATTACTGATGACCCATTATGTTTCTTTTGTAAACAAAGTGATGAAAGTGTAGAACATTTATTCTGAGAATGTCATCTATCTAAAGCAATCATTGATTAAATGTTACCAGGACAGTATTTTCCTTTCATCAATGTCATCATTTTTCATCTTGGATATTTAAAAAAGTATGATAGTGCAATTTGTTATGATTTGTTTATAAAACTATACTTATAAAAGTGTAAAATGAGTAAATGCATTCCCGCATGGCTGGAGCCAAGACATACATTAAGAATGAATATGATAACGTTCGAAAAATATCCATTTCAAAAAATAATTTAGAATCATTTGGCAGTGAATGGGAACTATTTAATGCAATTGTGTCATAAACACAAAAAATTGAACTTGATAATTGTTGTAGTTAATTTTTGCTTTTGTTTTTAACAACTTTTTTTCAAATGCAATTTATAGCGTTCCGTTACTTCGACACAAGTAATTGTAAGACCGATTTTTGCAGAAAATAAAATTATAAAATTCCATTATTGTTTCTCTATGACTTTTTCATCTGTAAGTTTAATTTATAGATAATTGTTTGACTTAACACACTGAAAAATGTCTATCTTATTATATGAAACTATAAATATTTGTCTCTATGCCGTTTTTCATATGATAGTACAATAAAAAAAATATCCTTGTTTTTTTCTATTCACACTTTCACACTGGAAATGTCTTTTTTTTCTTTGATATACCTGTTTTTCAACACACACTTTTAAGCAACAGAAAAAAAATAGATATACTGCATACGTTGTTATTTTTATTCTCTTTTTTCATTTCTTTTTGCATTACAATATTGTGTTTTGCTTAAACCGTATATGTATTTGTTCGCAATCTCGAAATAAAATGTGTTGAAAAAACAACAACTATCAGTAAAAGCGAAACGGTGTTCGAAACTCAATACTGTAATTAATGACCATGAAAATTGAATTGCATACTTGAACTATCACTTTAAATGACCCATGATGTTAAGGTTCAGTAGTTCCAATATGGCCCTATTCCACCCGAAAACAAGCCCACGATTCGCTTCGATTTCTCACATTTATTGAATCGGGAAGACTCGTGACAGTCTGCGAATAGGTTACGACAGTGGTACGATTGAGTTACGACGAATCGTGGGGTTCGGTTATTTTCTTGCGAATAGGGTCGCGACTTTATTACAATGTGTAAGAATCTACTGCAACTGTACTACGAACGATGCAGATCGGTCACGACTAAGCTAGGACCTCACCGAACGCACCCATGAATTCGGCGCCAATATCTACTGATATTGATTCTAACACGGCACGCGACTTGTTTTCTATAGACAAAGGAGGAAATAAAGTGTGGGTTATTCTGCAAAAAATTTTGGGCTGAGCTAAATGTTTCAAAAATAGTTCCGAATAAAGAAAATGTTGCAGTAAAATGCACGTGCTTAAATCCCGCTCTTAAAGAAATGTAAAAAATGAAGCACGTATATAAATGTAATGAAACAACAAATTGTATATTTGGTGATAAGTGGAATGACCACGCCTGCTAAGAGTTTGTTTGTTAAGAAACGTAATTAAGAAAACATTTATAGCATGTCAGCTTTTCAGATGAATTAATACATGTGACGTCATTTAGTTTCTATAAGTGTTGTTCTCAATGAAAGTGACGTAATTTGCAAAATATTTATGAATTAAAACGACGTCAAATGTTTGTACAATTCAATGACGTCACTAAATAGTGAACTTTGTACTAAGAAGGGCGGAGTATTGAAAAATATAGTTCACGTCCAAAAGCTTGGAGGAAATCAATCAGAATCGTGTAAGAATAGAAATAATATTATTCTATGATGGCTTGTTGTCGAATAACCCACAGTAAGGAGTATAGATTCGTGTTATCAAAGCACTCGTGCTCCGCATTCGTGATTTAATTCCTACGCATCTATACTCCTTACTGTGGGTTTTTCGACAACAAAACATGATGGAAAAATATTATTTCTTTATCATTCTTTACAAAATCGTAACTGTTCGGTAACTAGATGGCGAGAATTTTAGCGGGCTCGCAACTCAATCGGGGTGAACTCTTGAGAGTCTTGACAAAGTCGTAAATGATTCGTAGACAGATCACGTGATCACCGATTCCCCGATGGAGTCACGAATTACATAAGATTCCATTACGACGCCCAAGAACGCACTACGACACTGTTACGAGTCAACTGCGATTAAATTCAGTCTTGGAGGTCTTGGTCAAATTTTAAACACGTTTAAAAACTGGCCGCGAATTTTTGGGAGCTCACGACTCGCCCGCGACTAGCTACGAATGAGTTAGGACCTTCGCCGATTGAGTTACGAATGTCCCCGAACTCAAAATATTGGAAATCGGGACAAATCGTAGGGAATCAGGTCGTAGTGGAATACCCCTAATACATGATAATCCACATGACACTTGGAACAAATAGTCATCTGAATAAAATAAAATTAACTGATTATCCAGTATGTTAATTTTTCAACCAAAATGAAGAAACTCTTGAACATTTATTCTGGGAATGTCAAATATCTTAAGCAATTATTCACGAAATGTGACCAAAACAATGTTTATATTGGGATATTTTACATAGTCTACTAAAGCCATAAATGATGTTATTTTGAGTATTTAGCTTTATTTCGTCATTGTAAAATGAATAAATGTACACCAAGCATTACAGGAGTCAAGAAATACATGAAAATTAAAAAAAAAATTAATAATAACTCAAACAGCGAAATGGAACTGTTCAGTGCTATTGTCTCGCATCTTAATATTAATATTTGATTAGTGTTGTACTTTGTGCAACTTCTTACAAATTATGCCATTGATTTATATTGTATGGATAATTTTATATGTGTTGTATATGCATATTGTTGTATTCTTTATTACTTGTTACAAAAGTTGTCTTTTACCGTACCGTTACTTTAAGGGAAATGCCTTGCCATGCCATTTTTATCTGTTAGTGCAATTAATTCATACTTTTATAGTTTAGACATACTGAAATTATCATCCTTTTTCCTATGTAGCAGCCTTTTTTATATAAAAAAATCTGGTTGATTATTTATTAACCATATACGTATAGCTTATGCACCTTTCTCAAGCTCTAGGTGCATACTACTATTGTACTTTTTGTCATACTTTATATTTGCGTATATGCGGTATTGAAATACAACCTGTTGGAAAAAAGATTAGAATAAAAAACAAGGTCGTATATAGTTCCTCCTCTATACAAATACAAGTACATGATGTCAGACGAACATAAGTTTTTTTTTTTAAATAACACAATAATAACAGTATGGAAAAAAACTCCGAGTTTGGAGTTTCATTTGGGAAAACAGGTAAATTGTTGACATTTGAAATGTAAAGAAGAGAAGAGGTTCCCATAGTTCTGCGAAGAAAAAAAAAATAGCTTTGAACAACTCTATAAGTGCAAAAGAAGAAAACAATAGTTTATATAGAGAAAAGCTCGCCGCGTATATGAACAAACTATGTGCTTTCGAGAAAGTAATGTGACGTTGTTTCATGACGTTCGATTAGACATATTGTGGATATAATAATATTACGTTTGAAAAGAAGTCCATTTATGCCACTACACTTTGTTCCTAAGCACTTGTGTAACATTTAAGAGCGTATTTGGTCGTACGAACATATGGATCTTTGGAATCGCTCGATCTATGTTAACAACCCTGTTGAAGGAATGGACAGATTCTGCGATTTTTACGTCATCGGGAACATAATTACAGTCAGATACAGTGGATGGTACAACATAACAATGAATACAAGACATTCGCAATTGATGATCTTGTGATGTAAATTTGTTTGAGATTAAATGCTACTAGACACAACTGTTGCGGGCAAAAGGGACTTTAAGTGTGTTTGGAACATTTTAAGAGGTAATTTTGTACATAAGTATAAATTTATGTTTAGGTGTTCGTCGACTTATAGTATTCCATCCTAGCTAATAATAACGATCTTCAAATAAGACTAAACGTGCACATACGGATGTTACTCGTGCGGCTTCAATATGGATTATTTTCTAGTTCGTCATTTTCATATTGCGTACATTTATAAAGATCTTCACATGAGACTAAACGTGTCCATTATGATCTTTGGGCATGTCAGATTTATTCATTGGACATACAAACACCTAAATGTTTATGGACATACCAAAAGGAATATTTATGTTGTGCATAGTCAATTGCGGATGCATTTATTTATTCATGTTTCGAGAAATTAACATTGATTCGGATTATAAGGAATTTAAGCATACCAACCATTTGTCAGCACTGCTGGAAATGTTATAATGTCGGATTGTTATACCATTACAATAGTGTAAGCATCAGCAAACACATGTATTTGTGCATTAATTTAAGCATACATGGCATGTGTATCTTCTAAATTCACAAGTAGTCCTAAAATAGAGCCTTCAGTGACACCGGCAAAAATTGATATAGCGGTTTAATGCGATCCCGGTAATATTACTGCTTGTTCACGATCAGCAAGATAATAAGACAAAAACGATAACATATTTTTCTCGAATGCTTTCTTTTTGTAGTTTTTATTATACACCATAGCTCCATACTTTCTCTAAAGCTTAACTTAGATCAAAGAAAACAACTTTGTCCTCAAGGACATTTCCAAGGGCTCTGCGAAAGTATACATACATGTTAACTGGTTAAAAGTGGATGTTCTATAGGGTCTATTTCATACACCTCAGAAAAATAAGGCACACACACAAATTCACTTTTAACTATATAATACATAAAATATTTCCATGTATATCCTTTCTCTATAAAACCAAACACTAAACTAAACTGCTAGTATATCAAAGCTTATTCTAACAGCTTATTAAATGTCAAACATCTATTCAATTTGCTGAAGTATTAACAAGAGCATAGTAAAATTAATGCTCTTTCAACATACTGATATTAATGTAAACAACAGGCAACACAAAGTTGTTATTAGTTTCATAGTTAAATGCTATCCAACAATTTCCCTGCAGAGCATTCTCCCCTACCTTGATAAAATTTAGTTTATAAAAATGTCTGCTTATGCTAACTGTTCTCAGACAATTTTCAAACTTCAAAAGTGTGCCATATACTATATTCTATCAAATGCCGTTAGTGCAAGAATGTATTCTATCAAATGTTATCAGTATAACATAATTTTCTGTACTATTTGCTTATCTAGATTCAGTGGAAGCGTTAATATTACGATACTAACTTTAATTTACTGTAATATCATACTCCAATACAAACGAGACACTTTTGTCTCCAAATTCTCAACTACACATCCTTTGGATGGCATTTCCTTTGTTTGCATTTAGAACACTTGTTTTCCCAGTCTCTTATTTGTTCTCTAGCAGCCAGTATTTCACTGACAGATCAGAGAGTGTTTGGTCTGTTCCGTTATCATTGTTTTGTTCATGGGAATCATTCACAATTAGCTCTGTAACTGGACTCTTTCTGGGTAGTAACACAGGCTATTTTGTGTCATATGGAAAAAATTCAGAGTACTTACGTCTACTGTCACTTCTTATCACCCCTTCGGTGTGTAATCTTTGATTGAGTGTGATCAGTTTGCTGGAATTTCCTATTTTCTGATTCTTATTAAGTTTATCATACTCTTCTGCAAAAAATCTTCTCTGCGTCTGTTTGATCATTTCAGTCTTGCTTTCTTCAATTTCAACTACATTTAATGGCCCATGGAATCGATCTTCTTTCTTCATTTTGCAATTTTCAACAAATCGAATGACCCATGCCCGAATTCTAACAATATAAAGAAGTGAAACTCCAGCTGCTGGAGCAGTATTGAATTTTCATTAAAAACAATTAGTTGGTCCTTTATTTAAGGCAAGTGACCGATTGCCCAAACAGTACAAAACAGCACAATACAGCACAATACAAACCAACATAAACACAAAATATGAATAAAAGTATTGTCCAATTTGAATATCTTTCCGGGCTAAGTCTCAACTCTTCTTGTGACACATAAAATTTACGCAAATTTGTTTGTGCTGTTTTTCGCATTTCAAGTTTTCCATCAGTATCCACACCAATTTTGCTTTTTGGCCATTTAGTTTCACTTTCTTTTAGGAAACTGGGGCCTTCCCACCAATTGTTCGCAACAGCAAGACTGTTAACAGGTAAACATCTTGACACATAATCTGCTGGGTTTTCGTTTGTTGGAACATATCTCCATTGACTTGGATTTGTTACTCTGTGAATTTTACCAAATGAATTCTGTTCGCAACAAATGTTTTGAATTGTCTGCTGTTATTTTGTATCCAATATATGACATTCATGCTGTCAGAACATATTGTTACATGTTTGATTTTTATTTCAGGAGTTTTGCAAATCCTTGATGTCAGTTTAAAACCAAGTGTTGTTGCGAGTAGTTCAAGTCTTGAAATACTAGTAGATTCTGTGGGAGCAACACGACTTTTTGCAGCTACAAAGCGTACAGTCACATCGTCATTTTCATACATCTAAAATGTGTAACTGCTCCATATGCAATTGATGACGCATCTACAAATGTATGAATTGACATTGACTTCAGGCGTGTTTCATTATTTTCCTTCTTGAGACAACGTGAAATCTTGATCTTATCTAAATGTTTAAGCTCTTCGAACCACCTTTCAAAATTCAACTTCTCTGCTTCTCTCACGTTTTCATCCCAGTAAAACCCACTTAACCATATGTCTTGCATGAGTTCTTTCCCTCGCACTACATAATGCGCTAAAAAACCTAAAGTATCAAATATCCTACAAACAGTCTTCAATACATTTCTCTTTGTGATTTCATCTGGCATGGTCATTTCATCACCGACTTTGAATATAAATTAATCATGTTTTGCTTGCCAGGATATTCCACGAGCTTAAGTTGTTGGCAGATTTCCTGTTCCTAAATCTTTTTCTGCTGCTCTATTTTCTTCTGGTATTGTTTCTAACACTTCTTATGAATTTAAAATCCAATTTCTGGAATGCATATCAGCTTTCTGCCACAGCTCTATCAATTGTCTATATAGTTCTGTTCCCTCTGTCACGTTTTTCGAAGAATCCATGCTATCGTCCATGTAAGTAGACTTCAGCATTGTCTCAGCCGCCATCGGATATAGGTCAGCAGGCAACAAAGCATTATGTTGGGATACATACTGGGCTAGATATGGTGATGAGTTAACTCCAAACACTAAACGTGTGAATTCAAACGTTTCGATGGGGCTTTCTGGTGATTATCTCCATTGGAATCTTTGGTATTTTTGAACCTCACTTGCTAGGCCAACTTTCAAATACATCTCCGCTTTGTCACAAACAACTGCAATCTGATTTCTTCTGAACCTTTGCAACACATCAAACAGTTTTCTTTGCAATTTTGGAACTGTACTTAGGTACAGATTCAAACTTGTGCCTTCATGTTTGGATGATGCATCAAACACAATGCGAACTTTTGTTGTTTCTTTTTCTGGCATCACTACAGCACAATGTGGCAAATACCATCCTTTTTTATTGTCTTGTCTTTCAACATTCTTAACAAAGCCTTTCTCTTTATATTTTTTTTGATAATGTCACTATACTCCCTCTTCAATTCAGGTGTTTTTTTTTTCAATTTTCTCTCAGTGTCACATAGTATGTTTAAAGCACTACTATAGTTGTTAGGTCCTGTCTCTTTATCTGATGTCCATGTCAATGGAACTATGTATCTATTGTCTTTGTGTACAATACTGTTTTCTATTTTAATGTGCACTTTTTTGTCTTCTAGTGACATTTGGTTACACTCCGTTTCACTCTCAACTTCCCAAAACTGTTTCGATGAAGTCTCCAAGTTATTATTAGCATGGAATACAAACATGTTAGTGCTATCATAAGTATTCTCTCTAATTATTGGCCCAACACATGTCCATCCTAGCGGTGTCAATCTAGCCACTGGTTCACCCTCACAACCTACTATCTCCCCAAGTGACCTATGAAGGTGCGCATAGTCAAGACCTATCAGTTAATCTATCTTCTTTTTTCTACCAGTACTTGGGAATGGTATGTCTTTAAGATGTGGCCACTGCTCTTTCATTATTTGCCAATTCACTGTTTGAAGTTTCCCAGTTACTTTTCGTGTTGTTTGTTCTTCAATTGAAAGTTCAAATTCTCTATTAAAGCTCTGGAGTTTGAACATAACATTCCTAGTGCTGAATCTATCTGATTTTCCATTCATCACACTAACTTCTATATTTTTTCTTTCACCTTGGAGTTGTTAATTTACATGCAACATCTTCGTTTAGATAAGACGTTGTACTCACGTCATCTAACAATGCATTGATGACTCATTCACGATTGCCTACTGATACTACTACCGGAATGGTTCTCAGAGCAATACTTGATCTATTATGAGCACTATATGTCTTCGAGACATCTTCTTGTGGTACTGGGTGAAATGCTTTAGCATTAACATTCGAAACATTTCTATGTAATAGTTTGCTGTGTGTCTTTGTGCAACTATGTATTCCACACTGTCCCTTTATTCTACATTCTTTCCCCATATGATTACCTTTAAGGCATCTGAACCAAAGTCCAGCATCTTTTGCTTGATTCCATCGTTCCTCTACGTTCATAGCCTTGAATTTCATGCATTCCCATGCATTGTGATTTTCTCTGCAACTTTGACATTTAACATATTGTTTTTGCCTTTTGTCTGTTTTTAGGGAGAAGGTCTTTTGGGGTTTCATTCGCGGGTTTTCTTGGTGTTTCAAACCATAACTAGTCTCATTTTCATGGACTGCATATTCCGTCTCTTCATTCACAAACGTTTTCTATGTTTCAACAGAGTCTGGTAACGATTTGTCATGGAGTGATCTCATATAGCGTGTTCACATGGTTTATGGCAGTTTCTTTAACAAACGGTGGTATAACGATCTTCCTCCAAGATCATAAAGATGGTTTACTTCTTTTGAGTTAATAACTGCAATGTCAAGTAAATCAGGAACTTTTCAAATTCTTTATGCGATTCATTCTTTAACGGCTGGAACTTCTCTAACTCATCAAGGAATTGGTTTACTACTCTTTTGGTACCACCATATTTCTTGTCAAGCCTTTCCTTTGCAGAATTACATGCCTCTTTCGAATGTCCCAGATTTTTAAAAGAATGTAGCGCTTCGCCACCTAGGTACTGACGTACTTGCAGGAGTTTGTACTGTGGGGTACTTTGCGATTTATCAATACATGCTTGAAAAGCTTCCTTCCATTCAGGGTACTTTGTCTTGTCACCAGTAAACATGATGATCTTTACTCTTTGAAGTTTTTTCCACATATCTTTGCCTAATGCGGAATCCGATTTACTGCCGTCTTCAAGGTTTGATTCATGATCTTGGTCAGACTTGGAGCTTAATTTGTAGTCAGACTTGGAGCTTACTTGTGGTTAGACTTGGAGCTTACTGTGAAAACTTCATCATATAAACTCACGAGTTCATCATACTGTTTTTCAAAATTGTCAATTTCATTCAGAGTACTTGCCAATTCTGTTGAATCTTTCACCACTAAGGCTAGGTCTTGAACACTTTGTACTGTCATGTCCTTAGACTCTTCAACCTTGTCAAGAGACTCTTTCGCTAGATCTTTGTTTGGCGTATCATCGCTTAAAATGTCTTTCATTTTATTACGCGCCCTTGTAAAGGCTGCTTTTTATCTAGATTTCTTCACTTTTAACTCTACCAAATTCTCCTGAGGGGCCTACTGAGAGGTGTCTTCACCTTCTTTGTGATTCTTAGTGAGATGTAGAAATAGGCAAACCACGTTCTGCTACCAAAAAATGTTTTATAGGGTCTATTTCATCCACCTCAGGAAAATAAGGCAAACACACTATTGCACTTTTTACTATATAATACCTGTATTCACTATTCACACTGTATAGTTATTTTAATGTTTCACACAATACTAGACTTTTCATATATAGCATTAAACAACTATTTTCTATTGTTTCTATAAAATATTTCCATGTATATCCCTTCTCTATAAAACCAAAAACTAAACTTAACTGCTAGTCTATCAAAGCTTATTCTAAGAGCTTTTTAAATGTAAAACATCTATTGAATTTGCTGCAGTATAAACAAGAGCGCATAGTGAAATTAATTCTCTTTTAACAGAGTGATATTAATGTAAACAACAGGCAACAAAATGTTGTTATTACTTTCATGGTTAAATGCTTTCCAACAATTACTGTAAAACCATTAAATTTCGTGTGGTACGAATTTTCGTGGATTTCGTTGTTCCGCTGAACCACGAATTCAAGTACTAACGATTATTTTTACATTTTTAATCCGAAATCGGTCCTTTCCGAATGTCATTGCCGACTTTCTCTATTGTTTTCGGTTATCTGAGATATTTGATTGAGATATGCTAGGTAATACAATATGTTGTTTTCTTGATAAGTGTTTGGGTAATAATACTTTTTAAATCAAGCACGGAAAAGTTTAATTATTATGACTGTCAATCTTCAACGAAAATTTGAAATCCACGAAATTACGTGTCAACGAATTAGTTGTTTTTTTTATTAAACCACGAAATTTCATACCGACGAATTTCTATACGTTTACAGTACCCTGCAGAACAGTGGAATCACACGGAAAGGAACCAGAATACGCAAAGAATGAATTCGCACGAAGAAAATTCGATGTTTTTTTCGGGTTGAAACTTTATTTTATTTAGTTAAATAAACAACAGAGAGAAGAGCCGGTTGCATCGACACAAGGGTAACCGTTTTATATCGCATGGCTTATGCGATATAAAACGGGTCCCCTTCTGTCGATGCAACTTGCTCTTCTCTCTGTTTTTATTTCTTTACCTCTCGATTGGACATTACATTTATTTTTGATTAAATGAAAAGAGGTTTGTTTAAATTCATTTGGACGTCGATAGTGTGTTTTAATACATGTTAAGAAAGTAGTTCATGTATAATGAACTTAGATAACCTGTCTGTGTCCAAAAACAACATGCGTTTCATGAAAATGATGATTTTATCATATGCACTTTTAACACGCACGTCTTCATTAGATATGATTGACGGCATGCAAAACAAATATCATGAACCGCAAAAAATGCTAATTGTGTCGTGTTTTTACAGGTAGCTTACAAGATATATTTGAAACAGCCTTCTCAGTATTGCGTGATACAAAAGCAATTGCGAATTGCACATGCTCGATAATAACGAGTTTGATGTTAAGCGCGTGGACCTTAATTTTATCGGAGATTCTGTTGTGTGTAGGTTTGCGATTTATGCGAAAAGCAAACATTATTCCCGCACTCGAGAGTCGAAATATTGTGAATTGTTGAATTTATCTCATATTTAATAAGGGATATTTTCCTTTAAAAAAAAACAAATGCAGCTTATAATGTAATTACACGAAGATTGGTATAATAACAATTTTTAGATAAAAACAAGAAGAGAACAATGTAATACACCACTTTCATAGACATACATTTTATTACTTAAACATAATTTTTACAGGTCATCATCTTTTGAAACTAAAAAAAAAGAACAGTTTTGCAAACGCGCAACGAGCGAATAAGTTAGGTGCGTCTGTAGTGTTTTTACGATTTTGTGTTAAATTGTGAATTGTTTATATAAACGTAAAAAAACATATCAATATCTAACTTTCGGGACTACCGAGCTGTTAAAACTGTAGCATTTTGATTCGAACTACCTGGAATCAAATATTTTTCGTCAATTTATTATTGCAATAATTATATTCATGTCGTTATACCTTTGCGTTTTATTGCCGTTCGTTCTAACTACTGAAGGCACTTCATACAAAACCTTCAACACAAAAGCCCTTAATCTGTGAGCAAGTCTTTTTTCATATATTTTATAACTAGTGAGATACGTATAGCAAGTGAATGAATCCATAAATATACGTCACATTCTTCAGACTTTGATCATTTGAGCCTTGTTCTAAGAAAACTGGGCTTAATGTATGTTCGTTAAGTGTCTTCCCAGATTAGCCGGTGCAGTACGCAGTTATACAGGTCGCAGTGGTGTAATGGATATGGTGTCCGCCCAGCGATCGGGAGGTCCTGGGTTCCATCCTGACCGTGGGAGCGTTTTTAGATCTCCCCAAAAAGACACCAAGTACTTGTCCTAGGCACAGGAAACGGACTCGAGAGTGTTTATATAAGCCCTAGGCTTTCGATGCAATCGAGCTTAAATAAATCGGTTTAATCTAATCAGGGACGACACTTTCCGCCTAAACTTGATTTTCGGTAAGGAGGGAATTCCTTGATACTAAAAGTACCATAAAAGCGAAAAGTGTCGTCCCTGATTAGGCTGTGCGGACTGCACATGCTTATCTGGGACGACACTTTACGCACTTGCATTAAGCCCAGTTTTCTCAGAACGCGGCTCATTTAAATGTATTTGTTATACTGGTTTTACATTATATGATAAAGACGCTCTGTCTAGGGTAACAGTTGAAGTGGATTTTCTCCGATGACGGTTTAATAATTCAAAGGCAAAACATTATAATATTAGTATAAAAACGTGAATTTTCATGACGGAACATTCGATTCCGTTAATTGCGCGTATTAGTATGTATGCTTACATTTTACTACTCCACATTCTCAATATGGGATGCACGCAACCTACATATTCGCTGATTGCTTTAACGTCGATTACAACTCGGAGTACAGAGGTGAGCAACATATATTTCCCACAGTATTATATACAAGTAAAAACGTATGCTTGTTTTGTATATTGTATCCCATTTAGGTTAAATGCAAGCACGTTTTGATGTATGCAAAACATTTATTGATGATCATATTTACTTCCAATAAGTATCTTTTACGCTTGGATTCAAGCAGTAAAGCGATCGGTAACCAATATGTATTTCCTACAATATCTTCTTAAATTATAAGCGCTTAAGACAATTCAATCAACCCGTGCTCACCAAATTAAAAGACAAATAAACACTACATTATCGGTTTAGATTGCAAATATTTTTTCTCTTTTACATGCTGATCAGTTAAATGTAAAATCCAATGGATCTGATGGTATAGATTGATTGTTTTATGCGGTTTAATCATTATGCACTTATTTCTACGACTTCTGTCAATGGAAAGTATTCATCAATATTTACTCGAGAAAATGAAGTCAAATACTCATGAACATCACAGACATGTCAAATACAGTTCATTGTTGCTTAAAAGCCATATGTGTTTGCATTGTCGATTTCATTCAGTAACAGACTATATACCAATGGCGCATATCGAGTATTGAGTGCGTTGAATCGTATAGATGAATTAAGAACAATGACATCCCACGCATTTATCGATAGTTCTTTTATATGTGTATGAATAACAATATTTATCGTCTTTATATACAGGTCTTTCTCTGTGATATGTTGTCTAGATTACAGGACGTCAAGAAGACGTCGATCGTGTTTTAAAACCTTGCTCAACATACAAATTGAACATGCTAATTCCCAAAACACATACAGTGTAGTTGCAATTAACACAGGATAATGTTTTATGTTGATGCGAGACACCTTTTTTAAAATAATGGCTTTACTCAATGATAAAGCCAATTGTTATTGTTGCCGCATTCATATAATCCTAGACATTCATGCAATAACATATTTTATGCATGTGTAGCAATCCAAATGGTTGAATGCATTAACATTATTTTGACACAGATAAATGCTCAGATGTATCGTTAGTTAACTATAATTTCATTGTATTGTTTAAGTTGGCACTGGTGTGTTTCAGTTAACTATAATTTCATTGTATTGTTTAAGTTGGCACTGGTGTGTTTCAGTTAACTATAATTTCATTGTATTGTTTAAGTTGGCACTGGTGTGTTTCAGTTAACTATAATTTCATTGTATTGTTTAAGTTGGCACTGGTGTGTTTCAGTTAACTATAATTTCATTGTATTGTTTAAGTTGGCACTGGTGTGTTTCAGTTAACTATAATTTCATTGTATTGTTTAAGTTGGCACTGGTGTGTTTCAGTTAACTATAATTTCATTGTATTGTTTAAGTTGGCACTGGTGTGTTTCAAATACACATGGTTATATAATATAATGTTATCGTAATTTGAAATGTGTAATTATTACAATATTGCGGATATAACACGGATGTCAATATATGTTATGCTGTATTGGAACACAAGTTGAATACATGCTGATGCGGAAATACAATACAAGAATAAATGCTGTATGGCAAACGCACCGACACACTTTCATTTCTTCGATTTGATATACAAATTTCTGCTTACTTTGTAATGCTTTGTCATATTTCATGTTTTATCATCTGCTGTCCTATTTATGTTCGGATTATGTATACTCGAAAACATTGATATCAAGCGCAAACTCTTGACAGTTTGCAATCAATATCTTTCTCTAGACATTGGTGCATATGTGTAAATTTCGACTTAACATTTGCATGACGTACGCTTACTTTAATAACTTCATGTAAACAACGTTCGAATAAGTGTTTTCGCTAGTTTCATGACTTTTGTATTTAATTTTAAGAAACAGTACAGGTGTTATTAATAACCAAATAAGTTAACGGAACTACTTTGGTTATTCAAATTACGAATACACGATTGCATGCTCGGTGTATGGTTGCAATGGAATCTTTCCTCGGTCTCATTACAGAACAGCACACGCAAAGGAGACTTCAAACTAAATATTCGTAGTAGAAATCATTTAATTGTTTTGGGATTAAAGCCTCAATTTGCATGCATTGAAATAATGCAAATGTAACAAAGTGTGCATACAATATTTTATCATAATGAACTTAAAATGTCAAAAAACATGAAATTTTTAACATAGAACCTTTAAGTTTTTATTTTGTATTTTTATTTTAAGTGGTTTTCAAATGTATTTGATTTCCCCAATGTTACTTTTATTAACAAATTAGTCTTGTCAATTTCATTTCTACATTAAGTAGTGTGATGCGGCAAAATCAGAACTCATTCAAATAAGCTCGTGCAATCACGAGCAATCACGACATGAACAGAAATACGTATCGGAAATTGTGGCGTCTGGACATTACATTTGCGCCATATATAGATATTCTAGAACAAAAACGTGAATAATAAATCATGTTATTACCCTACAGTATTTATTAATGCTCAATTAACTTACTAGAACTATTTACTTTTTGTATATTTTGTAGTTTCAACAAATCAAGTGTTGCAATATGGACTTTCATGTTTTGATATATTTGATACAAAGCAGACGTTTGGCAAATGTTTCAACAATTCAATTTTAGAACAAAAACGTGAAAAATAAATCATGTTTGAACAATTGAATGACAATTGGATCGTGTTCTTGTTAACGAAGGTTTTTAACTATTTATATCGATTTATTAGGACATTTTTGTATGATGAAGATATACAAGTAATGAGAAAACCATAGTAAAAGGGCCTCATCGGTATACTGCCCTGAATACCCGAATTTGCAGTAATATGCATGCCCTATAAGTCGGTTAAAATTTTATCCAAACTATAAAGCGTAAAATAAAAAGCAGTGGTCCTTATCGTTCCGCAATTGCAGGGTAACACCGAAGTTTAACGAACAGAGTTGATTCAGATTCTCCACTGTTTGTCGGGTGCTCATTTAGGATCAACGATATATATTCATTTTTGGTTTTAGGCATTTTTCTTAACTAAGTTCGTTTTATTTTTACAATATTTATCTATTATATATATATATATATATATATATATATATATATATATATATATATATATATATATATATATATATATTTATTTATTTATTTATTGCTTAATTCAAAAGACTTACTTATTTTTTTCCTCTCGCAAACTACGTGAACATGTCTTAAGATGACAAAGTTATTTTAAATAATTATCGTGCAACAAACGTTGTTGTACTCTCAATGAATGGATATATATGATCAACAAGCACACGTTACTCTTGTACTCGGATTTCTGATTCATTGCGTGTATAATATAATTGCATTAAATTAGCATATTAGTTTAACATTCCCTCGGTATTCATGAAAGTGTCATAGATTATTATCAAAGTATATATGCATGCTTAATTAATAACCAGTGATAAAAATACATAGATATACGAACATAAACGTCAGTTTCTTACATTAACATTTGGTCATATTACATGTGTTAATTACTTTATGTACTTATTTTAAAATCTTCATGAAAATAATTATAACAAGTATTACGCCCCATACAACGAATATAATGAAAACATTTAAGGTAGTTAATGCATAAATGTACGTTTTAAAGTTTCAAGAAACTAAACTATTATAACAAAAAATGGTAAGGAATTTTAAAGCAATTTGAAATATCTCCATTGTCGCTCCAAATTACTTGTTTTCGATATTTATAAGAAATTAGATAGTCAACTTGCATGGCTGAGATTGTAAATTAAAATACGTGTTCTTTATCAAACTGGTTTACCCGACGAAAGGTTTCTAAAAATCTCTGTGTTGTGTAATTGATTATCATTGTTATCTCCACTAATTGACAGAGGCAGAAATAGCATTATGTCGTGTCATTAACAACCCTTTCATTGTTAATTTTGGGAAAAAAACATGCCCAGGCTAATTTCACATGATATGCAATATATCACAGGAAGAGCCAATTGTACTAAGGAATTAATTGTCTAACAATATATTACCTCTGAGACATAGTGTATTGATATGGTTTCATATTAACGGCTCTAGTTTGATAGCCTTTTGTATTGATGAACACGTGTTAATTTACGGCTATAGTTAATTGTTCTATATTATCTGTTCGGTTCGGTTAACAAATATTAAAGGCTTGACAATTTGTTCTCTACGCAAAAAATTAACTCTTTAGAAATAGGCTTATCTTTCAACCATGGTTTGATTCAAATGTTAAAGTTGAATGTAAGCAGCAATGCATTATCGCCTTTTTTCCGACAAACGCGTCGAAGTTTTAGAACAAACGTTGCATCTTATATCGTAACGTTTATGTACATTGATTTCGTGGAGTATAATTTGTATAATGTATTTAGCAGATCTTTATTAGAAGATATCACTAGACGAACCTCTTGATACAAAAATACTGAATTGAGCCTAAAAACAGTCTTGTTTCAATAGAAACATGCATATTGTTCAATATTACTACATTACGCTGTTTTACTAAAACAGACGTTTTACAACTCATACATGGATAAATGTTATAAATCCGTTTGGTTATGTAACTATGATACTACAGCTTATATAACATGTCAGGCATAGATATACCGAACGTAAAAAAATCCCCATTGAAATAACTATCTAACATTGTTTACAATTAAAAGCGATACGACAATGATTGTCTCTAGACGGACCTTGGCGTTTGTAACTTTGTCCGAACTTGCAAATAAGGCAGAAAAAGAACTCATTTTTGTCAATATAAAAATATTACAACGACCCATTATATGTTTATAAAATTCTTTAGTTTTTGATAACGTGGTTTATGATCGTTAATAACTACATGCCCCCGTGTCCGCTCTTTTATATAATAATAATGAATATTATCTGACTTTACATTTGTTGTTTTTTTTGCTACATAGATTTAGGAAAACTTCCGCCTAATAAGGAACAAATTCCATATAAAGGAAACTTATGTTTAACATGAGCCTTTTCGTCGGTTATAATCCTGCCCTTTCGTAGAATCAAGCGCTCCTGACGGCATATCTGCTTTTGATTTGATCGCCGTTTCAAACTGCGCATAACTATAAACCCTTGATTACGTGTTTTGTCTAGTAAGGGTATGTGACAATATACCATTTTTTTTAATAGCTGTATTGCATCACACGTTTTCTTAATTACAATGTAAAATCAAATTTACAAAATATGAATGCTAAAACAATAACATTAAATAAATATCAATAGGTTTTCTATTAATAACAAGCAGTAAAAAATACCCACTGGGTTCGGATTGGAAATATACTTTAGTCATATGCAAATGACTTTTCGTCAATAAAAATCAATGGCATATTTAATATTATATCTTTACACTGTTCAATTATTTTAAATGCAAATTATTTCATTCAAGGGCCAATGAATCCATGGAAAAGGTATGTTTTCATTTTCATGTATATTTGATTCGTTTATGGTATTCAACCTTTTCAATGTGAACGATTATAGGAAATTGCGATTGTGTTATGACCCATGGTATTATACTCACTACCACATTAATTCTTAAAATCAATTTCTCGACCATTGTTGTCGTATGCCAATAGCGTTTGCTGAACAAAAATCAGTATTGCTTTATTATACTCTGATATTTCCATTGACTGGGCAACACAATTCAAAGTAATTATCATGTGATAATGCCTTTATCTTTCGTACATTGGGAAATATAATTATCTATTGAATGAGAACTGAACAAACAAAACACCGACTTAAATATATGCCTCAACACAGATATCCTTTTTGTTGTTTTTTGTTTAAAGTAATAGTATATTAAGAAACATATATTCTTTCACTCATTTTATAGATTAAATTTACACAATTTCCTGTCAATCTTCGATTCAAACAAACCTTATAATGTTTCCAGCGCTGTCATATTGCAAGTGAAACAAAATATCAAAATAAATAAACGACCTGATGGGGCGCCTTTCCGTAATGCGCTTGGAAACCACCGTAGCAGTGGCAGCAAACTTCTGCTATGCATCTATGAAGTTTTTTTTGCGGTTTTATTGTCCACATCCGACCAACGTAAATGGAACATAAACAATATGTGCATGCACATGGCAAGTTCTTTAAGCAGTCGATGACAATATAACATGTTGAGTCTGTCTACACTTCAACACTAGATTATTAACACAGGGATGATAATGACATTATAGCATTTCACGTATTGCAAAATATACATTAAATATCGATTGTAATGCTGATCGTATATGATGACCAGAAGATCGAGCTTTCACCAGGTGACCGCTTTATTTTTTGCTTATTATCACCGCTTATTATGATGTATACTTAACGTCGTTTTGTCATACTCTGTATCGGCAAATTAATGCATTGGTTGTGCAAGCATATATGATTATATATGACCAAAGTTTGTCCTTATAGTATATCGAACCATATAACAAAAAAGTTATTGCACAATGGTTGTCATGACTCATAACGATGCAGGGTATACCCAAATAAACATATGATTTCTAAACAACGAACGTTAAAGTAACAAACTTTCGTAATAGAGCGTTGTTATGATGCTAATGACGATCTTCAATAAACATTAATTAACCAACGTTAAAGCTAAAACAAAAATAGATAATTGTGTAGTAGTCATCGCTTTGATTTCACACAGTTAAAGCAATTCTTATCATTAACAAGTTATCAAATATTTACTAGGTACAATTTAGTCATATTGCAATATGCTTCCGAGTTGCTCAAACAGTAACCTGCTTACAATCACACGAGTATTCAAATATTCTTTATGTATCGTTTCACAACGAGCAAGCAAATATGCGCTGGAACTGAATATCACAACGCTGACCTGTTTTCAGACATCACGAAAAACATTAAAGCGCTTCAACTTTAACTTAAACGAATAAAACGTCGTGTTTGCACGTTGTAGAAGCATTTTGACATATCTAAAACAGAGTTACATTTATGTTCATTCGCTACATTTTATATTGGCTATATTCTATGCGTTTTATGCTAAATATATATTATATATGCTAAATATATTTTAATATATTTGCTATTAAATGTTCTTTTATGATTTAAAGACGAATCAGTGTTATATCCATTACAGAGGCTGTGTTATTAACGAGCAATGTAGAAAAAGTTTCTTAGGGCCCTGATTTCCTTTGTTGAAGATTCCGTGAGTAAGACTTATTGCTTTCGTTGGTCATGGAGTCATACTAGAAAGTAAAACGTATACATGATATATTTAACCTAAAAGTAATTAAGTCAGTTTTCAAACTATTAAGATAAAAAATCAAGCATATATGTTCTTTAAAACTCAAGGTTATTAAAGTCTGCAAATCATCCTATTCAAATTAAATTACGAAAATAAAAGTATATTTGTTATTCATAACCCAAATAAAGAAAACAACTATACATGTTATATAAACAAATAAAAAGTATATTTGTTCTACATGATCCGATAATTGTGCTGGTCATAGTTTAAATATTTATCAAACTGTAATAGCATAATAAAATCCTTTCAAATTGGTGATATTTGAATGAGATAATAGTTGATGAAGTGTGGCTTCTTAATTAAGCTCCTTGTCAAGAACAGTTTTACATCACCTTAATCATAAAAGCTATCAAATTGTTTTAAAAAATAAAATGATAGATAACTTCGTTAATTGATTTAGATTAACGTTATTGTATGATATTTAAAAGACGTTACTCTCAGAGCAGATTGAAATCATTTATAAAAGTGTGTATTTTAATTGCAAGTATAGTTCAAGCTTAAATACAACACATTTTGATATAATAAATGTGTTTGCACTCAACCACGTAATTGGTACATACGAATTTAAATTCATTTGGTTAATTCGCAAACCTTGAGATGCCTTGATGTTTATTTGAATGCAAAATATTATGATACAGCCTTTTATGAACGACATTATTAAACAAGCTGTAGTTGTATTGCAACCCTTCATATTGAAAATATAATAAAGTAAAGGAGTTTTAAATGTTTCCTTTTTCAGAATTCTAATATTGATACTGTTAGATTGATTGGCACGTAAAACATTTTATCCAATTAACGTCAATGCCATCTTTTTCAAACATTATATATAATAGTGTGATGTTGTTTTTTTTTGTTGTAAATGAAACTGTTCCTAAAAAAACGTTCGCTCATGAGCACGTCTGATCACATACGTCGTTCCTTAGATGTAAATATAGGGGTCGAATCAAAACGTGTATGTCGCAATTACAATCGAATACTACTGTTCGGAACCTTCCATGTGATAAAATTAAAATGAAATTATTTCTTGATATTGTAACAGGCGATGTTCGTAACATATATACTGCGATAAGGATACTATACTAGTGTCGTGTCTTCACTCTAAATGACTACCAATTAAAAAGGAGATGCTCACACATCTAGGACTTCTAAATAAGCATGCTCGTATTGAGTCAATGTTTATATTTGTTTGACTTCTGTAATGAGTAATCCATTTTGAGGAATACAAATACATAGATCGTTGTGATGCCATTTGATTTTCATGTTGGTAATTTTCTAGTTTGTGCGATGAATTATATTCGGTATTACTGTTATTGCTATTGTATAGCTAGCCAGTTCCGCATTAAATATACTGTTTGCCTGTTTCATGGACGAATCGAGCTGATGTAGGTGAAGGGATCTGAAGCTTTAACAAAATGCGGCAAATAGTACGTCTCACACAATAGAGGAAATTGATATTTTATTCTGTACATGAACGAATAATTGTAATTGGCTGATACATTGTATTAAACATTATTTAAAACGAACAAATAATCATATGAAAGCATAATGACAAAAAGACAAAGGCAGTGTTGTAAATAAAAAAATACCTGAATAAAAACTGTATATGATAAAGGTATTGAACGTTTTCCCGATAATTGACCGATTCAGAGATCTCCTTCCTTTCTGATATGTTAACGAGTATTTCTATTTTATTCACGCAATATATTGGCGAGACTAATTTCACGTGATATTTCGTGCGGGAGGAAGTAAAATCGGAAATAGATCAAAAAGCACCAATACATTCTGACACAAAGTATATTAATGGTATGTCTCAGTAATGGTTTAATATGTGTATGCATTATCCTTTCTATTTTTTTTGTATCTGGAGTTTCTGATCGTTACTTGGTTTCTGTTGGATGCCTGTCGCGTAAGTTTCGGTCAATATTTATATCAAAAGTTAAGATCAGCATTTCTTTCACTCATACAGAATATATAATGAGCCGGGATGCTGAGCCAGACCAACATTTGCTTTCATTAAAGAATAACGGATGCCTATCGGGTATATTTTTGCTTGAATGCTTTGTTAAGTCAGTCGTGTCTTTATTCTTATATAGCATATGGTCATATGAGGTAAACTTACTATTAGAGAATAAATGCTGAGACAATTTGTCACGCTGGTATGCTGAACTAGATCAGCACTCGCTTTTATTAAACCTTTGCATGCTGGGAAATTTGTCGTCTGCTAAAATGTCGTCTGTTGAATTTCTAAAATTAGCATTTTCTTCGATTTTTTTTCAAAGAATACTATCAAAATAGCAAACAGTTTGGATCCAGATGAGACGCCACGTTCTGTGGCGTCTCATCTGGATCCAAACTGTTTGCAAAGGCCTTTAAAATTCGGTTCCAGCGCTGAAAGGGTAAAGAAATATCTAAGTCTAATCCGGAAAGTCAAAAGTTAACTCCATATGTCATGTTGAAAGCGAAATGTATTCGTCTTCACGAGATGTTAACGATAATGTTTTCATTTTTCGAAACATAAGCAAACTGTTATGTTGCACATATATATCTAACTTAACGGGTTTCGATATCTTACACATGTGTATAGATTCATCAAACAGTTGAAAGTGAGAAGATTACGTATAATATGTTTTAAAAAAAGTCACAAAAACAGAAGCTTATCACACATTTAAGCCAAATATATGTGTCTATTCGAGGGACTGCAGTGTAACATCAAATACATAAACAAGGGCGAGTCGTGTTGATATTATGGTTTTTAACGCAACGCAAATTAACCCAATGATCTGTTTTAGTTGTGTGTAACCGGCATCATATATGCTTCTTTTGTTCGTTGCATTAATTCTATATTAACGCAATTAAGTAAATATTTTAAATAATGTGCAATAAAAATAATTCGTCTTGGGTATATATCATTGAATTCTGGGTTGTATCATTCTTAATTATTCAAATAACTTCCGATCATATTGCATAATCATATTTTACGATAAACTTGCTTAACTGACGGTATAAATTGTTGTGGTTTTCAATGAACACAACTTAAAAAAATCACCGCACAATTATTTAATTTATTTCGTGTATGCATTCAATGCCCACATATATTCAGAACATTTGTATTTAAATGTAAGAAATTGTTAATGATACGTAGCCCCCCCCCCCCTCCTGAAGGTAAGCATAAATATATCGGCCGTCCTTCCGTCGTCTTTCTGTCTTTCGCCCATCGGATCATATGTCAGTCCCGCTTAATGTGCAAAAAATGAATGTTAAGATACTGATAGACAGCTTACAAGAAAGTGAAGTGTACACGAATTATGACTCTGATTTTTTGATTTATAAAATCATTCCCTATTAAGAAAATTGTTTATTGAGGAGCATCATCACTTTAGTATTGACGGTATTTAAATAACACTGTGTACGTTGACATAGGGCATTGCGTGAAGGTGAACTGTGCAAGAACCAAATATCAGTATTTTGTTTTTGTTTTTCATTTTTATTCAAATAGATTTGTTTCTAGTCGTTTTTATTGTGGTACATTACCCTACAGGAATTGAAGGAATTCATATAGACCTTTAGATATTGAAAGAAAATGTCGATTACACGCAGCGTAACTCCCTCATTCTCCCATGTAGTTACAGTGTTATAGCCTATTATTTAAAAAATATATGTTTCAAATATGTATTTAAAGACATTTATTGACAGCTCGATATTTTGCTGTACGACATTTAGGGGAAATATATGAAAAATTAACCGTAGCTCTTACTATAAAATTTAGAAATATTTGTAATTTGCTTAATTTTGTGTTGAGGGTCAGTACATCTTGAGTTTTTGCTCACAGGAAATCTTTAAATGTGATGAAGGATTCGAATGCAGCTTCATATATTGACATATGGTTTAAAGAGGCAATGGAGCAAACATATACATATTTCCTGCAAAATTTACAGATTGACTGCCCTTGATTATGTTTTCTTGCGCTCTTTATATCTCTGTTAGAATTTAAGATATGATCATGACATTATATGGATATAGAAAGTGTGGTTAAGTGCTTAGTGCATACATGCATATTTCTCCTCATTTTTTTCGAGTGTGTGCCCACTGTTTTGTTATTGTGTACAGCTTATGATTTTTGCATAACTCACTTCAACTCATTTTAAAGGTGTCAAATAAAACTTCAAATAATGATACAATACTTCAGAATAAATGTCGAGAAAGATATATATGTGTTCAACTGAATTAAAAAATACTCCAGTCATGATAAACAAGATATAACCTTTTTGGTGTAAATAATACTACGATGGCAGTCGGCACTGAGAATGTTAGCAATTGCATGAAAAAAGTACCGGTAGTTGTTAATGTATATCCGGGAATGATTACCGCTATCACTTAGGTCTATTAACGTTTATAGTTTGTTAGAATTTGGAATCAATATTTATTTAATAAACATAAAGTAATAGTATATTATAAAATTTTAATTTAAAATTATGCACTTGATATTTGATATCTAATGTCCAAAGGTTGGATTTAGATTCGCTAGTTATGCAAATATGCACGCTATTTATGAATACGAACTTAAACTCGTATGCAAATCTTGATGATAAAACATATACCTTGTGCTGTAAACATGGACATTTTTATGTCTTTGACAATTTTATGATGATAATACGTTTTGTTTTATTTATTTGTATTTCCACATTTTACAAATAACAGAAAGTGTACTTTTATTGTTTCATAGTGCATGATCCCAGTAGTTCAAAGTCAGGGCATAGGCATTCGTTTCCAAAGAAAATAATGTGTTCGATAATTGGCTATTTTCACACATGTACTTTCAGCAAGAATGTTTAATTTGAATATGATTGATGACAAGAACCAAACCATTGCATGTGATCCTTGGGCATAAACGGTTTATTTTCAGCTTACTGACAAGGCTCTATCAGGTTCCGTGTTCCGTGTCTGGTCTGTTCCAATTTCCGTATAACTGGGTAGATGAATTACAATATCCAAATATGACCTATTTAAAAAGAAATCGAAATCGATCGGGATCTGACTAAACAATTAATTATATAGGTATTAAGGTTATAACCAATGGTTTGGAGTACCGCTGAAATTTAAAAAAAGTGAGTTACTCTGAACTTATTTCTTAGACAACACTGGGCATGTTGAACAAGCACCTGACAAGAAATGCTACATTTAATCCATACCACTGACTTAATGAGCAAACTACTTAATTAACATAAAGATACTTGATTTGTAGGAACATTTTTTTGTTTATCACTTACGTATTTATTGTACTATTTTAATTTTATATAAGCTTATTCTCTCTCTCTTCCATACGTGTGCATATTTAATAAGTGTTTTTACTTGCATTTAATTGTGTGCTAATCCTCGTGCAATTAATCAGTTAAACGATGTGTTAAACTATTTTTGATTGATATTTATTAATTTGTAATTTGTGAATATAGCAACAAGTCATTCATGATGTTTTTAAAGATTAAACACGTTTTCAACGAATAAAACGCAAATAAAGTCTCAAAATGAACTCGGAATACAAACAATATAAAGACATATGAAAAACACAGACACGTCAATTAAAAGTCCTTGTTTATAAAATGTGATATCTATTTGTATAGTCAATTTCATGCAAACGTATTATATTTATAAGTTTCTGAACTGGCAATACACGATCTGCTTTGGGGTACGCACGATCAAATTTACGACTCAATGTAATACAATAATCACATTCCACGGATGTATATTTTTAAATCCATACGTCCGTTGTTGTTGTTTATTATATAAAATGCTAATCATAGCAAGGTACTTATTAAATACCCATTTCAACACTTGAATACATACTTGTGTTGTGTAGTCAGTCAATCAGTAACTGTTTGCAAACAACAAATAACGTTGAGTATGTGATTTTGTAACAAATGTAACTTAGAAGCATTCGCAGAATACTAAGATTTCCGGTAAGTGAAATCGATTAATAACCTTTGAGGTGGACTCCGGACAGTCGTAGCTTCGCACGCTAAAAACTCGCCAATTCAATCAAGACGAGTTTGAGACATTTGTATTATACTTTATTGTCGAAACTTCGCGTAAATAAGTTTTATCTAAAAGTATCGCGTGTCCTATCGTTTTTCGATTTGATTGTTTTGTGTAGACCTCAAAGGTTCACATTATACAACATGCAACATTTAAAACGACTAGCGATGAAATTATACTGCAAATATAAGCGCGACAATCAAATAATAGAATGCCACGTATTAATTTGTCACTAGTCATTTGAAATGAAAAAAAATATTTTCGTGCGATTGATTTCAGTGTATCAAAACTCAAATTCCAAAACACGACGGTTAATATGGCACTTCTAAGTCAACATGATTTCGTAGCTGTCAATGCATTTCACTTGTAATTGTTCATACCAATGCGGATATGAATATTGGCATTTACATTAAATTTGAATGTTAACAAATAAATATGCATCAATGCACTGTATCTGTGGGTTACTTTATAATGAAAACAGTATATTTTTCATTAACACAATGTATAAAATCATCATATTCAATCTTATTCATGACTTGTAATGTCAATATTTTTTCCTTGTTATTGTTTTTTTTTTGTGTGACCAATGTTGATCTTACCGCCTATCCATTATTTATGAAAATCAATTTCTGACCCATTAGTGATGTTTTGCAGTAAACTTTAGGGAGCAATTCATGGTTTCATTATTGTCAGGGAAGTTATTCTATACATTGAAATCGAAACACGATATGTACAGAGTAATCTACGTATGAAATTGTGTTTGACTTTGAGACATTTAACATCTTCGTCGTCAGAATAGATTTCCGCAGATATAAATAATTCAATAAGATAAATAAACGTTTAAAATACCATCTAAAGGAGCGTCCAGTAATGTTTAATACATGAGAATATATTTTACTATTGATGAAAAATGTAATTGTTGTTACAATTATCGCAAATAACATATACTATTAGATGTATTTTATATCAATTTAAGCCTTTTCCAATGAACAGGAACGTAATCTTGCACTTCTTATTCTTGTTTGATTTGCAAGATAAAAATATACACAATTTTGTTAAAATCAAAAAAGGAAATCAATAAATCGTGTCAACCCGATCACTATAAATAAACACATAGAGCAGCGCTCTGTGAAAATGGTATTTAATTCATGTGCATAGAGTGTCGTCCTTGATTAGCCCGTGAAGTCCGCACAGGCTAATCAGGGACGACACTTTCTGTCTAAACTTGATTTTTGCTAAAAAAATACTTTATTAAAACGAAAAATATCATAAAAGCGGAAAGTATCGTTAAATAGAAAGCTTTAAAAGACACGCAAACACAACTGGTCTGTATGCGAAAGGTATAAATGACACAGAAAAAAACTAAATATAGCTAAGACTGATAGGTTTCAACGGTAATTGACAGTTCAAAATGCTCGCGACTGTGTGAAATTTTAACGAGAATTTCCCTTTCACTCACGCAATATACTTGCGATACTAATTTTCCATTCACTCACGCAATATACTTCAAGTTGCGATACTAATTTCCCATTCACTCACGCAATATACTTCAAGTTGCGATATTAATTTCCCTTTCACTCACGCAATATACTTCAAGTTGCGATACTAATTTCCCTTTCACTCACGCAATATACTTCAAGTTGCGATACTAATTTCCCTTTCACTCACGCAATATACTTCAAGTTGCGATACTAATTTCCCTTTCACTCACGCAATATACTTGCGATATTTCCCTTTCACTCACGCAATATACTGTACTTGCGATATTTCCCTTTCACTCCCGCAATATACTTGCGATATTTCCCTTTCACTCACGCAATATACTTGCGATATTTCCCTTTCACTCACGCAATATACTTGCGATATTTCCCTTTCACTCCCGCAATATACTTGCGATATTTCCCTTTCACACACGCAATATACTTGCGATATTTCCCTTTCATTCATGCAATATACTTGCGATACTAATTTCCCTTTCACTCACGCAATATACTTGCGATATTTCCCTTTCACTCACACAATATACTTCATTACTTGCGATACTAATTTCCCTTTTACTCACGCAATAAACTTCATAACTTGCGATACTAATTTTCCTTTCACTCACGCAATATACTTCATTACTTGCGATACTAATTTCCCTTTCACTCACGCAATATACTTCATTACTTGCGATATTAATTTCCCTTTCACTCACGCAATATACTTCATTACTTGCGATACTAATTTCTCTTTCACTCACGCAATTTACTTTATTACTTGCGATTCTAATTTCCCTTTCACTTACTCAATATACTTCATTACCTGCGATACAAATTTCCCTTTCACTCACGCAATATACTTCATTACTTGCGATACTAATTTCACTTTCACTCACGCAATATACTTCATTACTTGCGATACTAATTTCCCTTTCACTCACGCAATATACTTCATTACTTGCGATACTAATTTCCCTTTCACTCACGCAATATACTTCATTACTTGCCTTACTAATTTCCCTTTCACTCACGCAATATACTTCATTACTTGCGATATTTCCTTTTCACTCACGCAATATACTTCATTAATTGCGATACTAATTTCCCTTTCACTCACGCAATATACTTCATTACTTGCGATACTAATTTCCCTTTCACTCACGCAATATACTTGCGATACTAATTTCCCTTTCACTCACGCAATATACTTGCGATACTTCCCTTTCACTAACGAAATATACATGCGATATTTCCCTTTCACTCACGCAATAATACTTGCGATATTTCCCTTTCACTCACACAATATACTTCATTACTTGCGATATGTCCCTTTCTCTCACGCAATATACTTGCGATACTAATTTCCCTTTCACTCATGCAATATACTTGCGATATTTCCCTTTCACACACGCAATATACTTGCGATATTTCCCTTTTACTCGCGCAATATACTTGCGATACTAATTTCCCTTTCATTCACGCAATATACTTGCGATACTAATTTCGTTAGTTAGTACAGCACGTAGATTTTAGTACCGATGTTGCAGGAAACACTCTGGATCTTGTTATAACAGAAGCCGCCAATGGCGTCGGTGTTCTATCCTGTACGCCTGGTACATATTTTTCTGACCATTGCTCTGTGAAAATTGTTACAAACATCAAGAAAGAAACAATTACTTGCAAACGTGTATCTTACCGAAACCTAAAAGATATGAACAAAAGTGAATTTGCGAAGGATCTTCCAAATATAGCTATTGACGCTGGCAATATTGACAATTTTGTTGACCAGTTTGAAGATGAAGTAAAACGAATACTGGATACCCATGCGCCAATGCAAGAGAAAATGAAAATATGTCGTGCTCCCAAACCATGGTTTACCGAAAATATTGTTATACTTAAACGAAAATTTCGCAAAGCTGAAAGTCTGTGGAGAAAATATAAACATCCGCACCTATATGAACAATTGGAAGAAGCCATAAATAACTACACTCACGAAATAAATCGAGAAAAGTGTAACACTTTGAGCCAAAAAATAATCAATTCCAAAGGAGACTCGAAAATACTGTACAAATTTGTATCAGAATTGACGGGCAAAAGTAAAGAAGATAAAATGCCAAATGACATTCCAGAAAACAACCTTGCAGAAGCATTTGCTGATCACTTTATGAATAAAATTGATATCATTCGAGAATCTTTGAAACATTTTGATGATTACAGAGCAGAAATTAAAGATGCACCATTGTTTGAAACTTGTCCAGAACTGTCTGAAGACGAAGTTAAAACTCTTATTTCTCAATTGCAAACTAAATCTTGTGAACTTGATGTTTTACCAACAAATGTTCTTAAATCACATTTAAATGACATACTCCCTCTTTTGACCAGGTTAGTGAATCTTTCATTACAACAAGGAGTCTTTCCGCTGAAATGGAAGCAAGCGATAGTACGACCTTTGAATCAAGAAAATTGGTCTCGAACTTGAACTCTCAAACTATAGACCAGTAAGCAATCTCTCATTTTTATCCAAATTTATTGAAAAAGCTGCTCTATTCAGGCTTAATATCCACACCGATAGTTATAACCTTTTACCGAAAAACCAGTCGGCATATCGGCGACATCATTCATGTGAGTCAGCCCTGCTGCGACTTATCAATGACCTTCTGGATGGCATGGAGAAACAGGAAGTCACCGCCTAAATAACCATCCATTTAAGCGCTGTATTCGACACAGTGGACCACAACATTCGACTGGACGGCCTTAACAGTCAATTTGGCGTCTGTGCCACCGCATTAAACTGGTTAGACTCGTATATACGACCGCAAAGTTACCGTGTCAAAATCGAATCAACGATTTCAGCTTCAAGCCAGCTACAGTGTTCTGTACCACAAGGAAGCTGTCTCGGGCCTTGGTTATATTTAACATACGCAGGAACGCTCTTCGATGTCATTCCGCCGCATATTTCTGTGTATGGATTCGCTGATGAGCACACTGCAAATACGCTTTACTCCAACACCATCACTGGAACGCAAAGCAATACAAGACCTTCAAGATTGCGCAATATCCATTAACAACTGGATGAATGGGAATAAGCTCAAAATGAATAACTCAAAAACGGAATTTATAATGTTTGGTAGTCGTAAACAACTTGACAAGTGTGTGACTGAGTCGGTTGTCATTATAAATGATGAATTCCAAAACAAAAGTTTATACGCTATCTTGGTGCCTTTCTAGATGAAACACTTAATTTTAAGGAGCATATAACGCGTAAATGTAGAACAGCCATGCTTAATTATTTTAAAATCAAAAGCATTCGAAAATATTTAACAAGTGAAGCCACAGAGATTCTTGTCTAATCACTAGTTGTTTCACATCTAGATTACTGGAACGTCTTATTGTATGGAGCCGCCCAGTGTGATCTTAATAAAATGCAGAGAATTCAAAATATGTGTGCAAAGCTAGTTCTAAATCGGAAAAAATACGATAGTTCCAGGCAAGCATTGTTCGATCTCCATTGGTTACCGGTAAAAACCCGAATAGAGTTCAAACTATTGACCTTTATGTACAATTTTTCCCGCGGAAACGCGCCGGCTTATCTAACGGAACTATTAACGCTCGAATTTCCGAAGCGGAACCTGAGATCTGCCGACAATAACGTGATGAGCTACACAGTACCCTGTAAACAAAAGACGAACATTCAGCGATAGGGCTTTCCGGACTGCTGGCCCAAGAATCTGGAACACTATTCCATTAGCGATCAGGCAGTCAGAGACATTGGATTTGTTTAAAAGAAACCTGAAGACATTTTATTCTAGGAAGTTTGACACACTGTTTAAAATTGTATAAACTTTTTAATGTGCTCATTTAATGTGTGTTTTAAACCCCACAATCAATACACTCACTCATTTATTCATTATTTATTTATCTACTTATTTTTTTTTACTTAATTTAACTAGCGTTTTGTTTTATTTATTTAGTTTGGTTATTTTAAAGTGTTTATCAGATTTTAGTTACTGCCTATAGTTATATGGTGTTAGCTTTTTACCTCGTAACTTTTATGAATTTTATGTTATATTTACATGTACAACGCCATTGAATATGCACGCATAAAAATAGGCGTTTAATCAAATAAATAAGTTTCAAGTTTAAGTTTAATTTCCCTTTCAATCATGCAATATACTTGCGATACTAACTTCCCTTTCACTCACGAAATATACTTCATTACTTGCGATACTAATTTCGCCTGATATTTCGTGCTGGTTGAAGTATTGTCGGACGTAACTTTAAAAGCACCAATAAACTGTCACACATACTTAATTGCTGATATTTCAATGTAATGGCTTTATAAGTGTAAGCATTATCCTTTCCATCTTTGATTTCTGATATGCTGAGTGTTCCCAATGATCAGTTAAAAGCATATCACATTTATGTCTGGTCAATATTTGCTTCCCAAGTTAAGAACAATGAACATGTGTTTGATTGTTTTACGATGGGAACAACAATAACATTCGAGATTCAACAGTGAAATGTATATATCACGTTACATACTTATCACAGCAGTCAAACTATACAATACATAGTATTACCCACGATTGGGATCAATTTTGTGGAACGTTTTTATTTGGGGCTTAAATAATCTTATCTTATTTTAGTGTTCATTTTAAGTTTTCCAAAAGTCGAAAGATTCTGATAATACAGAAACATAGATTCATCCAAGCATTCGAGATCAACCCGACATTAATTTGCATAACGGTTCGATATCGGTTTTTAAATCGGCCCGATATCCTTCCTTCAATGTCAATCCAGACATCGCCACCGGCATGCTAACGTCGTTCTGTCGCATTATACCGTCAATATCTATAAATCGTATAAACAAAAGCATTTACCAAATGGCTTCATTATTTTCACATATACAGAGTTAAAAGATTTAAACAAACCAAATAAAAGGACCGAAACAAGTTATATTTGTTTTTAACATAACTGAGCCAGCACACCTATATCGGAATAATATGTGTACGTCAACTGCGCATGTTCATCCGGTACAAACCGTACGTCATACGTTATAGATAATAAGCAAATGAATGATATTATAAACAGTCATATTGATTAATATATTTCATATATTTAAGCTCAAGCAACAAAAGCAAACGTGGCTAAGTATAGGCATGCAGCTTCAAATTATCATGGCCGATAGCGGACCAATATAATAAAAATCGAAAAGTTTTTTCGCTTAAATGTCTTTCTCTGAACATGATACTTGTCCTTACCATCTGGTGGCAAAACCGTTATAAAAAATATTATGAACAAATAGCTTATGTATTTCAGGTTTTCGAAGATCTTCAGTCGTGATTTTCAAAGTTAAAATTTACATAGGTCTCTTAGAATAAATAATTTACTTACAGTTTATCTGCATATAAATATGTAATTTAAAAACTTGAAGGGACCGTACGAATCTGGGCTAAATTTTGATAATATTTATTCGAAATATTAAACATGTGTTATACATTAATTCGAATTGGACGAATGCATGTTTTTATGTAGAGTATTAAGTGTATTCATTTTTGTAAAACAATGGATAAGTTGGTCCATCAAAGCAATAGCAGTACAAGTAATTTACGTTCTAACGTATGGCAATAATCTGCTTCATCAGTTTATTTTAAAAGTCAACATGGCAAACTAAGTCAATATATGTATACATATTTAGCATCATGCTATTGATGTGGAAACATATATATCTGTATTGATCAGTAACAGAACATAATTGTCGCTATAAATTTACATCAACAGCATCTTTGGGATTGATATGTAACTTCTAATTTTTAATTACTTTTAATTACATGTGATAGTACATTTAAAACAATTTTAACACATTTACATGTACGCATGTTCTTGCCATTGTCGATAGTTATGTAGGGTCGCAAAGAAACATGATAATATCAAAATGACACTAAACTGGCAGATTGCTAAATCGTCTTGCCACTTTATCAGGAGCTGAAGAAATCGACAAAGAAACTAATGTTTAATTAATGAATTAATTAATCTTAATGGTGAGAATGAAAAGCGAATAGAGACATCAACAACTACATCAACAACCTCTGATGAAGAATTTAATATTGGGTTACTTGACCGATTCTTGCAATAAACTGTGTAAAAAAAAGCAACAAAGCAATTGTTATCGTAGATAAATATGCTTTTCATGTATAATATTATAATGTTCACACCTTCCTTTATGTGTTTTTCTCCGTATTGCATCAATAAAACAGAAGATTATGTGATTCCATTAAAAATATATTTTAAACATAAGACAAATACTTACTTAGAACCATTCGTTTCAAAAGAATATAAAAATAAAGCCGGTGATCGTGTTACAATATTATTACTTATTACGATGAATGTTTGTATTCGTCCCTCATGAAATTATATATACACAATTTACTTATGTCTGTAAAATGTATGCAATTTCTTTTTAAACACGCTGTATGAAAATAAAAACATTTTTATATATGACTACTTTTGTTTGTTCAACATTTACTTTAAGCTTGAATCGATCACACTATTTACAATATAGTATTGTATGATAATATGTAATTGCGACAAAAAATGTTAATATTCATTAATATTATATTGTTGCTTGATATATAATTATTTATGTTGTTTTGCTTTTTCTATTATGGGATTTTGTAAATAACGGCAACACACATAACCGATAACAGACCGAGGTGCCAAACGATATACATACAACTTCGGCCGCCCAATATTGGTTTCCTGAATTGGCAATGATCAACCTTTATCATTTCTTCCTGATGCTTGTGGTGACTGCATAGCAACCTAATGGTCGTTGCTGTCTCTCCCTTAAACGTGAAAAACAGTCCAGATAATATAAACCAAATTATATGGATAATATACCTTTAATATTAATGTCAATGACCATTTAACCGGGAAACACATGGGGCACAAAATGCACCAAATCATAGTCGAGGCTGTATGACAAATACACAAACTAAAAAAAATGTATAAACAACTTCACACAAGCAATTTCACCAACAACTTCAAGAAAAGTGTTCTTCTTACCTTAGATCATCACTTATATCACGTTTAAATCCACGCAGACACCTGAAAAACCAAATCGTCATACGACAAATGAAAAAGGAAAATCAGACGCTAATTTGATGGGTTTTTAAAACCAAAATGTGCGATGTATGACTATGAGAACTCGTCCTTAATATTCTTAACAAAACACAATGACGTCATACAATAACAATGTTTTAATAAGATTGTCCTTAAATCTGCATAAATACATTCGCATACATTCACATAACATAAATGATAATTTATTGTGTGCTCATTAGCAAGTGTCGTGTTATCGACCCAATGACAGACAAATAATATTAATGTTGCACTCAGAATACGTCTATCGAAAGATTTCTGGCGGATTTCGGCCCATTATTCGTATGAGCAATCGACATCGTTTCCTTGTGATTTCTTATTATGAATTTGAATTAAATAGAATTATTACAAATCAAACTCTAAGAACAATCACCAAATATCGGCCTTCATCGGCTTACGCGTGCGGTACTACAGGAAACATCCGACCAGCATAGACAAGTTCGCTGGGAAAATACTTTCTTCTAACACTTCTGACAAATACAACGATTTACACGTTCTTTTTTACACATTAAACTTTCGTAAATGCTTCCGAAGAATAATTCTAAAATGTAAGAACGTACCAAATCGCGTGTAATATTGGACTGGATTCGCGTGTAATATTGGATTGGATGTGTCAACGTGCAAAAATTTTACGAGCTGTCCTTATGAACGCATTCAGGGGTCGCCATATTTGTTACCACGTCGATGCAATGTAAATATCAAATTGTATATTGCCACCAAACGATTTCACAACTGAACTGCCACTAGAAGGCACGTCGTAGGAGTGGATTAAAACTTGGAGTAAGAACGCTTTGATGTTGCACTTCGGTTCAAATACTCTTTGATATTACAAGCCACACAAACATCGGGCAGGTGGTACAAGTTTGTCCAGAATGTAAACGGTCTGCCAAATCGTTGTTTATTGAAATCCACTTTAGTGTTTACTGCGGCCTTGAATGTATAAAGATTTGTGGTTTCGATGTAATGCTAATATCGGTCCTAGTAAAAAAAAATTAGATCAAAATATAACGTATCTTTAAAGACGATTACAATTTATTCTTGAATAAAAATTTGTAACTTGTCTCATTTTAGTATGCATTTATGTTAATTGCGACCAATAGCAATAAGCAAATATATTGGTTGAGATATTTTAAGACAGAGATGATTTGCCGAAAACAAACAATACCGTGTGTCATACTGACATTTTACTATCATAAGAATGAATCAAAATAAAAAAAAACTTCAAATGTTGAACCAGTATATCGTCGTATATGTCATATCAATTTACTCACAATACACTTTTACTATTATTGTTTTATATTTTTCAAATATCAAATCTTAAATAATATTTATTAATAAAGATTTCATCGGAAAAAAAATGTAAAGCGCCTTTGAACGCACATCTCGAGTATGAAAATGTGGTATAAAAAAAAAGATTTTCGATTTTCTTAATAACATCGCAAATTGAACATGTAACAGTGTAATCCCTTTTTAACTTGCACTTTGAAATATTCAATCATAACATGTCATTAACTGTTATTTGTTGAGTCACGTTGTTTAATACTTTAATTTAATAACCGCAGTGCAAATTGTAGCAATCCTTTAGAAAATGGTATTTGTTTACGCATTAACATCAGGAAAATTCGAACATTAAAGAAAACGTTGTTTTTAAAAATTCTTCACTTGACACAAAGTACTACACGTGTTTTTTAATTCTCTTAAAAAGCTGGACAATTTGCTTGCAATCAATTTGCATACAACAAATATTTAAAGAATGACATTCCGTTTTTTTAAGAAAATTGCGGTTAAGCACAACATAATTTTGTATTCCAACTTGTGTTTACTTTTTTAAATATATTTAAGAAATCTGAATCATGCGTGAAAAGATTATCCCGCATGAGCACTTCGCCTAATTTGCATAACAATGCAAGATCATTTCGGCCACGTGCAAGAAAGGCAAACAAACCACGACATCCGCCGAAACGCATTCCTGCTGTGATAAAATATGTAACTAAATCCCTTTAAATTACCTAACATCAAAGGTTTAAGTCATTTTTCAATGGGGATTGAGTGGGTTTACCAGTAAGAAGGATGCAAGGATAGGGCATGCATGGCAGACTAGACACAACTGAACATGAACAGATGTCTTTCAGCTTCACGCTTAATTTATCTGTTCAATCCAATCACGTTGACAACATTCGCTCATCGAAATTGCCCATACGCAGACCCGATATTGACATCGATTGGTACATTATATATTTGCTGCTGTGATCAATGGAAATACAAATATTTGTCACATAGCTAGGAGATTCCATTATCCGCCGACAATGTGGAATTACTGACTCGCAAAAGAACTGTTAAAATGAATTAAGATCGGCAACCAATAAACTCATAAAGTGAATCGGCGTATCTGCTAAAAGTGGGTGGGTGGAGTGTTGGGAGCTGAATGTCACCAAAGCCAGTTGGTTTCTCAATACCTCTCCTAGCACACAAAAGTTAACTTCGCAACGTTAAGGGGATACTAATAATTCGGTTTATTTATGTCGACATTAGCGCAGCACCTTTTTGGAACCGAATCATTTCTTGTCATTAGTGAAACATGCAGAGCTGATTTAAGCCTAAATTGGACTTTGTTAAGTTGGATTAACACGACGCTACTTCTTCTAATCTGCAATATAATCGTCGGAGATGAATATAGAAACGTTAATTATTTCAATAACTGCATTACTTTGTTTACAAATAACACACGTATGGACAGCCCGAGAAAAGTCAAAAGGCTGTAAATCTGGAAAATGTAAATTTAAACTTAACGACAGACTACGAATATTACGAGATCTTTCACAAACGTTTTATCCTGGTACAAAACTTGTTGATATTAAGCTCAAATCACTACATAACCGAAATTTGGATGGACAATTTGGGACTTTGCACAAAGATGACACTATGGGGTACGAGGTTCCTAAATTCGGTAAGACAATTTAAATTCCTTAAATGTGTTTACCTTGCATGTTGTATGTTTGAAGAAATTATTAAAAAATTAATATGTAAACGTGAATTATACACATTTCAACGATGCATTTACAGGATTCATTTCGAATTATATCATTTTATCTAAAAATGTGCTGCATTGTCTCATAATCCGCTTTTTCGCTACCGTGCATTTAAAACTAAAGGGCTTATATAATGTCCAGATGTTGTTTATTTTGAAAGTATATGACCGGCTTGGATGAAGAGTCACTAAAAATTCTAACAATAAAGGAAGAGTCTATACAACTGGTGAACTCACTGTTTTTAATAGCAGACTAATCATCCTTTTGGAGAGGTAGCAATACAGGAATGAAAAATAATTGTATTGGGTTGATCTTGCTCTAAAAGAGTTTGTTAGTGTTTGTGAAGATTATATTTCAGTAGTTAAATTTACCTTCAGGATAAGTATGGGTTTAGATTGATAACCCTCCAAACTCATATTAAACGCGTCGAATTAAACTCGAAAGATGATTTAATACTGTTTCTTTGCCAAAGTTAAGAAATCCGAGAGATCCGATTCCGAGAGCATTGAAAGATGAAACTTGATTTTCAAGGAGCTCATTTTTGCGTTGATTCACTTGCTTCCCACTATTCTTACACCAGTAATTGCATATACAATTGATTTCATGAAAATCACATCCAGTATTGGACAAATGAATGTAGTTTACGAAGTGAGCCGCTGTAAAATGTCACGTCCATGCTCTTTGTACCTTTTACAAAGACGCCGGAACCGTCAAAGGAAATCCAATCATGTTTGATTAATTATATTTTCGATTGGCCGGAATGTAATGATCATTGGCCGTTTTTGTCCTCTTAAATGTGTTTTCGTGTTTGACATTTGATCTTGCTGAGTTTTAACATACACCCTTAACAACTTGATAATAATACCGAATTTCATTTCGTTACATTAATCTAATCTTGTTGTAGATCATTTAAGTGAGTGCCTTATTTATTGAGATACTGATGATACTTGAATTGTGTTTGTTAACGGTAATTTGCGCATACATTATTATCATATAAGTGTACACACACCTGGAATGATTAAAATAATAATTGCATACTAATTGTTAAATTAGTTGCAGACGTTATGCGTCAATATCATTTTGCAGAACATTTAAAAATTAAAAATAAATTTTGTTTTATTTTGTTCGCAACGAAAACGGTAAAGACAACGACAATCATTCGTTCTGACAATCTGATGTATATGCTTTTAATATTAGAATATTATGTAATGAGATTTGTACGCAAGGCTTGTTTCTCATCATTAAGAAATTTACACCGGCTTGCCATCAGGAAAGTACTCTTATATAATAGTGTTTACACATCACTCGTTATTATTTATATATTAGTTAATTCACTTTAGATGCAGATAAACGTATTTGGAGACTTCGAAGTTCTCTTTTTGTGAATGGCATATTAAATCAACGAGTTTTATTGATATCTGTAACTGAAATAGCCTCAATGAGTATCTGGTGCTAGACGTTATTGTTAATGTTGCCGCGTTTCTTTAAGATGTTGCACTTAGATATTTCGTTTAGCAAGTTTTCATTGAGACCCGGCTTCTAAACATGTAATGTTTCGCTTTGCATTTTGAAATACACTATTTGTACGTCGATATAGAAGTTGACGTTTATAACTGTTATCATTATTGTTCAGTGCATTTTCAATTGATATTGCGTTGGATGTATTAAGTTAACAATTTACTTGCTACATTATGCAAGTATGTTTCTACTCATATTAAGTATTGTGTTAACCAACAAACAGTACGCACACATTTAGATGGTTTATACAAATAAAACCATATTATATGTGCATCATTTACATACTTTCTGTTCCTCGATACATTATTCAACCACTACAACATTAACTACCTAACATGTTTGGCAACTTTTAATAGCATACAATTGTTTAAATGTATTGGAATCTATTAAGCCGAAACGTCACTTTCGACAATAACCATTCAGTCTGTGAAATACACACAAGAAAACGTGTTAGCATGTGAAAACTAGACAAATAGAATTATGCAACATACAAATCGCATCAGTGACGCACATAATCTCCATTCTTAGTTAACATATAGTGCATTTCGAAAGCTATATTGCGTCTGAATTGTGTCTGTTCAACCGTATGTGTAATGCTTCGATATGTAAAACGAGTCAAACATTGACCGAATATATCACACGCGTGACATTTTCTGTCAAAAAATGGCACGCGCATCAATGTGCGAAAAAGCACATAAAATGCGATGTTTAAATGCTTGGGGCTTAAGATTGTTAATGCTCACCAAAACGAATATTTTACACTGTACAAAAGGACATAAACGCAGAAAGCAGAACATTCAACAAATTTACATTTATAATCATATCTGTTTGAAAACAAATACTCATATGAATTGTTTTACAATCATTTTCTATGACATCATGTTTTTGACACAATTGTATCGGTTCATCATCATATTCATGATAATATTCATGGGATTAATATTGAAGTAAGGTTCGTATGATATTGTTGTTGATGATGTTGTTCATGATAATAATTGTGGTGGTGATAATAATGATGGTGAAGATGATGGTGGTGGTGGTGGTGAAGACGACGATGATTATGATGGTGGTGGGGATGATTATATGAAGTATAAAATACACCAATCATGGTATGAGAATGGATGACCGTGTGGCCTAAGGCTAGACTTTTACTCAAGGGGTCAGTGGTTTGAGCCCAGATGAGGGTTACTTTATTTTCTTTTTATGCTCCCCAAAAATAATTTGGGTGGAGCATATAGTCGCCGCTTCGTCCGTCCGTCCGTCCGTGTGTTCGTCCGTGCATAATTTTTGTCCGGGCTATTTCTTAGAAACTAATGACCGGAATTCAATGAAACTTTATGGGAAGCTTCACTACCAAGAGAAGATGTGCATATTATCAGCGGGTTCTGGTCGGATGATTTTTTACAGAGTTATGGTCCTTTGACATTTTCCATTAACTGTACATATAGTGCAATTCTTGTCCGGGCTATTTCTCAGCAACTAATGACCGGAATTCAATGAAACTTTATGGGAAGCTTCACTACCAAGAGGAGATGTGCATATTATCAGCGGGTTCTGGTCGGATGATTTTAAAAAGACTTATGGCCCTTTGAAATTTTCCATTAACTGTACATATAGTGCAGTTCTTGTCCGGGCTATTTCTCAGCAATTAATGACCGGAATTCAATGAAACTTTATGGGAAGCTTCACTACAAAGAGGAGATGTGCAAATTATCAGCGGGTTCTGGTCGGATGATTTTATTACAGAGTTATGGCCCTTTGTAATTTTCTATAAAAAAAATATTGTCTCCCCAACTACTGTGCCCTCAAGTCGTTTACTTTTATCTGAATATATAGTGCAATATTTTGACAAAAAAAACTTTGGGGAGCATCACCCGTCTCCGACGGTTTCTTGTTTTTATTTTATTCTTATTTTGTTTTACTGGAGCTTTTTAGATCCAATGTTTACATTTATCAATATCAAGCATTTACTGAAAATCTTTAATACATGCCAAAATCTGTGGAAAGGTCCCTTTAATTGGAATATTTTATAATAATGGCATAGCCGATCTTCGTAAAATGCCTCCACCTAAAATATATCTACCAAGAAACGTACCCTATAGTTAACCAAATATAACATCAATACATTTTGGAAAAAAATACACAAAATATACATTAATAGAATTTATTTTACAAATTACACGTTGATCGAAAGTACGGAAACAACAATAACGTGTTTTATATACTGATTAATTAACATGGCAATCCTCAATTCTGAGCACAATGTCAAGGTACCGTTCTTAACTGGTATTGGTGATAAGATGTGTAAGCGGTCCGGTTAGCTCACTCGCATTGTTAGCGGGGGGGGGGGGAGGGGGGGGCACTGGTTCGAGCCCAGGATTTGATTCACACTTCTCGCCCCCGGCAACAATGGCCCCAGCGTGGGGACGTGACGCTCGTAGCTCTCTTTAGAACCTGCCGGTGGGTTCGTCGGTTTCAGTTATAGACTGGTACCTGTGGTTCGAATTCGAGGACGAATTAAAATTTGACACGGGAGAATGTCACGGTACTGAACTTAAGCAGGATAGGTGAGACGAGTTTCGGACTTGCGGAAAATTTTCAGCACCCGGCGACAACATATGCCTAAAACATAGCCCTTCATTTCAAAGAAAAAACTATTTGTAAGAATAAACCAATGTTGTATCAAAATCGCTGTTCTTTGGTCAGAAAACCTCTCAAGATACTTCCAATTTGCGATTAATAAACCACGTGTCTTTTCCCTTCTTGCACAAGTAAACAACCAATGAGATATTATTACTACGACGAAAGTCCTACTTTCGGGCGTTTACGTCAAAAGGAATTTCTGAAGGATGGACACGAAGCATAGTCCCACTTTCCACGTAAATATTTATCTTTAAATACTCCTTAATGAAATCGTTCGGAAAACGAAACACATATACAACTTCAAAATATGTTGTTAAATTATATGCCGCCAGTCAGATACGAGCTAACGCCCTATGAATCGTCTACATTCATGAGATTTTTAAAACACACCGAAACCGTTATTAATTGTGCTGATACGTATAGCAGTGGTTTATGGCCATTTTATTCAATACGAGTTTACTTCAACATCTTATTTTCCCGCGCACGATATAGATGAGCTTTTATAAACCCAAAACCTGTTGAGCTACGTTTTTTTGTTTTAAATAATGGTTATTTAAATAAAATTTCATTTAAGAAACAGCATACCAAGCCATAAGCCACTTTAAAATGACTTTAAGTCCTCCGTCGTTGCATATTGTCCCCGGTATAGTTGCGGAAATAGCAATGGTACCTTACGGCAAAGCCTATTTATTCGTGCATGCTTTAAAATCATTAAACCATAATTCTCATTCGCTTTTTGTGTCTAATGAATTAAGCAGAACGATAAAGGTTCTTAACGCATCCACCCCTATCTAACACCGCCCCATCCCCAAATATGGCTTTCCTTTATCCCTTTTATAGCATTTAATCTAAATATTATCAACGTTGAACGATTTGTAGTTCCATAAATGTTTGCTTCCAGTATTACATCCACGTACACTTTCCACTGATAATGTGCTATGGGATTTTAATCTACGCCTACCGTAAATTAATATCGAGTGTTTTTGAATTGCTAAATATGGTGTAAATCCTGATGCAAACCACATCTCTTCTTTAGGTCAATTATGTAAATAATGTATTTTAAGTCACGGTTGAAGAAGTTTGAAGCACATAAGATGAATTGTTGAATTAAAGACAATGTTCATATAAACAATACATAGTTTGTGCTTGCAATAGTATACCTTAAGGTATAGCCTGAACAGTAACACGAATTGTTCAACGACTATTTCGTTCTACACTATAACTATTTTGTATATAGTACCATTCATGGTTGATATAGATTTTTAATGAAGATGTCTGGTCGCGTGTTACAGTAATAGTTGTATAATGTTTTTTTAATTTAAATTGCTTATCGCAATCAGTTGAAGTAATGTGGGTTTTCTATGAGATTAACCTAAACATGTAATATGATTATATTCACTAAATGTTCGTTTTATTTAGATTTATATAGCGAATATTGCGTGGAACGTTATGATATAAATGTATCAATCTGCGTGGGTACAAAAGATAAATGTCTGTCTGTAAAATCTAATATTCACCACTTAGTTTATGTATTGTGTAGGCTGTGACATATAAATTGAAAAACCATGAAATATTTCACATTCTTACTGTAATAATGAACTGGAAGGCGCAGAAACAATTTTATAATAAACTACTAATTTGGAAGCAGAAATACTGATACTCAAGTATATATTATATTATCTGAACTTTAAAAACTAAAAGTACAACGTGAACGTTACATGTTCAATTTGTTCATACCATGTTGTTCTTGCGATGCTACTTTTTGCACACATTTGGTGCGAACTTGCCTGATATAGTTCCTGCTCTGGAAATAGTATTACAAAAAGTCGTCGAAGGTGTAATTTCTCCATAGAACAATGACTGTAATAATACAATAAATTAATCTACGAGGATTCTGCGTGAGAACAGAAATAATATGACTGTTTTATGGCAAGCGGAAATACACCTTATAAGATATGCGGAATCACGTGTAAGTTCGAAGTTAAGGAAGCTTATTACATATAATAGCCAAACAGACAACTGTTTCCTGTTCTTGCTTGCTATAACCATGACTTATAGATATGTAGCTAACAAATTCATTTCATTTCGAAAACATAGAGCTACATGTAAATTTGACTCGTTAATTGTCGGTTTATCTGTATACAAAATACGTGTTTCTTGAACCACGAGTCCCCTTCTCACGACTCTGTTGCTCATAAAAATAAAACCCGTTGTAGTTGGGATAATACATGTTGCAATGTGCATTGCCTGTTTACGTCTTTAAAGTCCCGAAACGTATGGAACTCAATTGAAACAAATGAGTACTTTTTTTTCGTATGTTTTGTCTCAAAAAGAATATTACGCACAGCAGTTGTGCTATCTGCAGGATGTCCGTATTTATATCTCTAAATTACCAATAATACACAATGTTAAACTCAACTTGCAGCAGGACAGCTTATTCTTATCATTACTATATAAGCCTTCATTTGAGACAAGTGACTATTCGCCATACATTTACTTTATCCAAATTTGTCCTAGATTGTGTTTGGAACTATGACTCACGTCTACCTTTATTAAGCCATTCACGTCGTCACAAAAAAAGCAGAATTGATAAAAGTTATCAATATGAAGCAACTCTCGTGGGTTTGAAAGAGAGACGTTTACAGATTATATACCGCTGCTTTTCTTGATCGACCTGATGCCAGCTTTACAAAACACCGCGTAATTGAACACATCTTGAGATGTAATGAAATTAACATATGCTCTAGACGCTTTTAGATAACATGTCCCAAGACAGTGTGCTGCCCAGTCCTTTTGACAATGAGACCTCTTGGCAAATTGGAGTTGCAAATATGATTCATTAGTTTGCAGCGTCCATAGTAAATGAAACAGTCACTGGTATGCAAATAACCATTTACTATCGACGTAGACGAAACATGTCACACTTTCCCGAATGTTGAATCACAAAACAAATACGTTGACATTACATTAATTATCTGATAAAACAATTAAAAACATTAAAAGTGATAATCAACATGCTACGTTTTTCAAAGAGAAACTAAATTACTATGTGGGAATATAACGTTATATGAAAACAGTCCTCAAGCCAAACTCAATAAATGACTACAAAAAGCAATTATTCCCCTGAGAGCGCATTACATGTCTGATGTTTTAAATAAAAATTGAATTAACGCTGTGCTACGGGAGCAGTAATTCGTTTGCATTACAGTTTTACTCCCATTTGCTTGAATAAAAGCAAAACAAAAACACACACAATATTATTTGTCTAGAAAAGTCATTACAATAGCATGCTATTGATGTTTGTGTCAGGCTAAATCGTTAATTGAAACAATAAAGATTTATATTGTTCCTACGAGAATGCAATGTATAGTACGCTTACATAAATTGTAGCTGACAAAAGCAAATCTGCCATTGATGAGATATTAGGATACAGGATGTCCGTATGTCTGTGCGTCCATGATCTTTTTCTTTAAAGGTCGTCTCTTTTTGCATCGCGAATGAAAACTGTAATAATATTTTCCACTGACACCGAAAGATCCAGAGGATTAATATTTGGTTTTTAACAGCGTAGTGCGGTCCTCTATAAAACTTTGCACGCACCGGAAGTCGCTAGTATTAATTTGTTTCACACGGAAAACAGGTTTTTATGACTGAAACATCAAAGCCGATGGAATATTTGGTATGTTACATCATCCAGAGGTCCATTTTCCATTTTATAAAGTATTTCCCTGGAGAAAAATGTGTCCTCTTCCCGGGGTTAACTAGTTACATATTGTCTAAAACCGCAAAGTCAATTGCTTTCTTATGTGGCATGTTCTATATTGGTCTAATCACTTCCGTAAAATACTTAATAAAAATGATACGGCCTATAGGTGACAAATTTGGTATGTAAGATCAGAAAGTAGTAAAACATTTTCATATATATCAAATGTGTGCGTATGTGTCCATTTATATTGATGTCATTTTCCTGTAATGTACACATATAACATGCCTTTTAATATTATCGTAATACAAAAAATTCCGAGACGCACGATCATACTTGATATCAAAACACATATTAACACATATTAAGTATAGAATATAATAAATTAACTTTAGTTTTATTCAGTAAAAACAGCATGCTAGAAAACGAATATTTTCAATATTTTAGTGTGCGGTCCATCTGACGACAACACGGAATTACTGGCTTGCCCCACACCTGACAGTTTGGGCCGAATCCACTGTATTGACTTTTACTCGCTCTGTGACCACAAAATACATTGCCCAAACGGTGAGGACGAGGATTCTACGATGTGTTTGTTTCACACAGCGGTAAGTGTACAAAGGCATGATTGCTAACTGAAATGTCGAGCCCTTGAATCGATAAACAACGTGAATTATTCAAATCACTGAAGTCCAATAATATTATAAAGTGCCATTAGGTATAATCATTTGAAGCTCAAGTTAATGTCGATCATTTGTTAAAGCATGAACTAAATGGACAATGTTTTACGTATTGTATCATGAAAGAGCTAATATTATTGTATTTATCATCATATTAAACATATACTTTCACTCTTGACCTTTATCAGGCCATAACAAAATATTATAATGTGAAAAACTAATAACATTTGTATTCGTTTTATTGGTAATATACCCTCAACTGGTGAACAATGAAATTGTTTGAACTATAATGGTTAATCCTAGATTAATACACCATCAATAACACATAAGCTCATAGAAAAATACTATAGTTAGGGTATTGCCGTGTGTGTGGATGTTTATAAATATACATATTATAAACGGCTATGGCATGGTTTACATTCATTTATGTGTTATGCAATTGTGTATACGGTCACTCAAACACATACATTTCAGAAACATATTTTTCTAATCCAGATTAGTGTATTACCCCATGTCCCTTATGGGCTAACAGGATATGTTGAGACTCTACGGTTAATGCTTACCTTAATCAAATATGAAACGTGTTAGTCTGGCAATATACTATGCTAGAGGTTTGAAGTTGATGATTTGTCCGCGAACTAATGACTCTAGTTAGCATGTCATGGAACGTCTTTGTCATTTAATGATATTTTGAGAGAGCGGGGCTGACATCGAATACAACTGTAAATACTTTTGCTGGCACATTGCATGCCTGTTACTGATTTGTGATAATGGTGGTTTTTGAAAATGATTAACAACATGTTCTTGCAAATGCATTTGAATAATTAGCAGAAACTGACCACGCATTTCTAAATCACGACTTGAATTATTTATAGAATGGAATAAGTTGTGCGTGATGAAAAGTGTGATTATTCCTAGTCTAACAGTGTTTCTTTTTTATGAAAAAAGGGTATTGAATGGTTTCCTGTCGTGAGAGGTTTTAGACACTTTGGGTCGTAAATTCTAACTTATTATGCGAGGTTATGATCATATCGGAGCTTTTTACATATCTCAAAATGGGTTCATGCAAGTAAAACGCTGACAGGACTTAATTGCATAGATTGTTTTGACTTTGATAGCAATCGGTATGCTTAGCATGTATTTGTAAGCAATATCAAGTATCAAGTTTAAATCTAGATGGTGCTTATGTCGTTAAGATAACCTTTAAATTACAATGTGTTCTTGATTGTTTAGACCCACCAGTACATGGACAAAATGATGACCATGATATCCCGAATGAACCGCGAGACACAGGAAACGTTGCAAACAGTGCTAGCCAAGGTCCAACCACGAGAGCCTAGCTATCTCAACTACAACATTCAGAAGTGATGCTCGCCGACGAGAAATACGGACAAGGTGCAATTATGTTTGAGTTCACGCGAGAATTCAAGTGATACTTACTCTTTATGCTCTTTCTGTTAACCCTGTTATTTAAGTTTCATATTGATTACTTGTAACTCAGCTTACAGCAGTGTGTTTAATGTATTCATTTGTTGGATTTTGCGTTTGATGTTTTAACTGTTATCAACTGTTAACATATGTTACACTCTAATGACTCCAGCGAGTAAAGGTACTGTTAAGTAACACAACCAGTTTGAAATGACAATTTAGTAAAGCATAAACGTGCACTATTATTTGTTCAATGCCTCTCATTGTTGTTATCGTGTTCCGTTAATAAAACATCATAGTTTAAAACCAGTATAACCATAACATTGTTTTGGAAGGCTTGACGGAATTAAAACATCAACGTGTGTGTACTCTGAAACAAATTTATGTATACCCTCAAAATATTTATTTGAGCTTATTCATTTTTATATGAAAACTGGAAAGCATGTGCAGTGTTAACAAAATTGTTTTGAGCATTTTTCGTGAAAACGTTTTGACAATCGTTTGATATATCTACACATGTATAAAAAACGTAAAACTTCTAACACAAGTTAAGTGAATTGATCATTTAATATATTCAGTGCTTCGAAATCATTAATATGTTGTTGTATATATTTGAACTAAATAATAATTCGTTTAAAGTCTATGTATAATAGAAGATTTGGCTTTGTTACAACAATATCAAGTACGAATCAAAAATGTGGAAATATGAATGCTTGTTGACAACATTTCTGCTGATCGTTTTCTATGAAATTGTTCTAAATTTATTTTAATAAATTATTTCTCGATATTATTGTGTACCTTTCTTATAGGGCACGTAAAAAAGTCTTATACATATGAACACGTTTAATGATAGGTAAGTCTTGCTCTTACTTTATATGACTTGCTAAAAACCAGTTTCGTACTGTTTATATTAAATGAATAATACATTTGTAATTCATATTTAGAATATATAATGAATGTTTCAATTGTTTTCAACTATAAGACAAATATAAAACTATATATACCGTACTTTATTTACAAACGAACCATATACATTTATACATTGTTTTCAACAATGAACAGTAAGTAACAATGAAGTATAATACATCAACTTTTTCTTCATAACGTACGAGGACCTTCGTCAGGTTCAACATAATGCTTTAACGTGTTACCATCAAGTTAATTATTACAAATTAGATACCCTGTGGTAATTTGCAACGCAATTATTTTAGGAGATATTTATATTCTCCACCTTTTTAAAATGTCCACATATTAATTAAAATGTTTAGACCATTTAAGTTGCAAAATTACATCGTATTGTACTAATGTACAATTGTCTTAGCTTTATGTTCTGCAACTTTTGAAATAACATTTTCATTATTAACTTCAGCATTAAGCAAAAACAAACACACATATATTACGTAGACATTGTCTTTTTCGTAAAACACTGGCCTCCGTAGAAGCAAAGGACACCCTGGAGAGAAACCATAAAGCTGGTCGCGTAGCGAGAAATAATGTATTATGCCTTAATTAGAAATGTGTGTTCACTTTCGCGATTGTTTTCGGACATCCGTTGGCGAAGAGAAAATGTAACTAAACTTGTTTATACAACAGCATGTTACTGTTTGTTTTATACTGAATATTTATTGGATAAAACGTATAGCAAAGCCATTTCTAATTATGAACTAGACGCTACGCCATTGAAGTGACGTAATACAGGGACTGTCCTGTTTTATCACACATTTTCCTGGCTATATGATTTTGAACAGTCATTCAAACAGCATATTAGAATACTTCTACTGTTAGCGTCTCCGCAAGCGTTGCGCAAACGATCTAAATTGTATTTACATACGTTAAGTATATGTTTATAAGCATCTGTATATAGGTTGCAGGGACTACTATACAAGGGCCTTCACAGTTCAACAATATGCGATCAGTACCTTACGAATAAGTAAGTCCTATACGGACAAAACATCTAACACATTCATATATCTACTGTTTTAATCACATAGTCAATAGTATAGGGCTAATAAAGTAGTCCTTGGTAAAAATATGTCGTCCAAGTCATCCATCTATGACTTCGATTACATGTGCACGTTTCCGCCGCTAGAACAAGTTTAGGGATAGGCGTAGTTTTTGTATTACCATCTTTAGCGTTTATATTATAATGTTATTAATAAGTTGAATTCATATTTACTTTGTTATTGAGCTGAAGACAGCTGTATTGGCCTGAGGCCGCAGGCCGAAGGACAATACGGCTGTCTGAAGCTCAATAACAAAGCCAATATGAATTCAACTAATTAATGACAATTTTATTAATTAACTTAATAATATTATTCAGCAAGAGAAGATTGAATTTCACTTTCGAATTGCAGGTTTTTGCTATTAAATTAAGTATGAAGTTTTGAAAAAAAAAGCAACATTTCTGTTCTATACAACTTTTTCTCTGTTTATATCCCATGCAAAATGCTTTGAAAATGTTGTGTATACCATTTGGGACGATTGAACTTTATCGGTACGTAAAAAAAGAATGGAAAAGCGTATAATTTTATCGTTGCTAAGCGCGCACTAAAACAACACCTAATAATCCTTTGTATCCTATATATTTCTTTAGTATCGGGGGCTACCGCCCCCAAGCCCCCGCTTTGTCAATAGAAGTAAACAATTGCGTACCGGTAAAGTTCAATCTAGCCAACATTTTAAGAGATATCTTGTTATTTTAAAACGAAAATTAAATATTGTTGAAAGAGGAAACAAATGTTCCATGCAGTTAATTTCAGAAGAATAATTATTATTTCATTAATATTGTAATGTGGAGGCGATATAAAGGATAGAAACAATAGCATTTAAACTAAGTATAAGGCAACAGACATGCTAGACATTACATGATGCAGGAACACTAGTCACAATTTGACAGGTCGCAAAATTATGCAAAATTTACCTGAATAACATTTCAGCCACACTGGATCCACTACCGTTTTTTTTAATACAACTCAGAAAGACAATAAGGATTGAAAATTAACTTATTGCCATTAGGAATTGCTTAACCGACAAACATTGTCCAAAAACCGGTTGTTCGCACTAAACGTACCATTAAGTACAGACAATTGATCGGTCCGGAACACCAATTAAAATTACCATAGTCGCGCACATTGAATAAATTCAAATCCCGAGGAATTAATTTGCGCAATCGATTCAACCATTAGAATCCCCTTTTTATTCACACAAAATATAACTCGACCGCCACAGTACCGTACAGACATACAGCATCCGATCTTATGTGACTTCGATCAAAGTCAACTTACAGTCAGAAATCTAAGCGCTGAAGGCACATAATTTGTTCGATGTTGTATTATCTTAGACGCAACTCAGTTTTCAAAATTATGTTAGAGCTTTTTATATCGCAAGTTTGAAATGATCACAACCCATTCAAATGTATAAAGAGTGTGTCTTAAAACGCATTAAACACCAGAGAAGCAGTATAAAATGGCCACAAACTCACAAAATGTCTACTTTTCAGTTGTACACTGATGGGTAAACAGCAGAAAACAAAAATGATTATTTTCATAATATTTAAGTTTTTATTTCATATTTTCAAATGAAATTTGGCATACATATACTTTAGTATACAAACCATATGTATGTGTAATTTGGTGGTTGAAAGTTATATAGTTATTGACTTACAGAAAAAAATGTGTTGTCTGCTTAAAATTCAAATTCCCCTGTAATTGCTAAGCACCGCCTACTTGAAAGGTTATGAACTTCTCTCAGCCAGTAGCTAGCGCATGACTCAAATCAAGTTTACATGTAAATACAGATTCAACAGTATACCAAATGCTGTCTGCTCAAACACGTGCTTCTATTTATAAACACTCTAATGTTAGCAGCAAATCACTGGCAGAAACCCAGCCTTCTAGTTAATGTTGGTTAATATTTTACCACCGCAAAATCAAGCAAGCGAGATCCGGCTCTAAAGCCCCGTTTTCCATTAAACCAGCCAATATGTACAGATTTCAATGATAAACACTAGACTGGCCAACTTGTCTTACTACAAGTTGTTAAATACACTCTGTGTACTGTATCCGTGAGAAAAGGGTCCGGTTTAATGAGAGCGACCATGGTCGGGCGACTATGGTTGTACCAGCGATAATCGTCGTGCGACGAAAACCGGGTTAAATGGAGAGCGACGATCGTCAGTTGACCGCACGTTGTTCGTAGTTGTTTGTAGGTGCCCAGACAGTCTACGACGGTGACAAGACCGTCTGGGCACCTACAAACGACTACCACAAAGTGCTAGACAGTCTGCCAGACCGTCGGGGCACCTAAAGGAGACTCCCAGACAGTCTGCGACGGTGCCAAGACCGATTGGGCTGCTGTAGGATACTCCCAGACAGTCTGCGATGTTGCCAAGTACGTCTGGGCACCTGCAATAGACTCCCAGACAGTCCGTGACGGTGCCAAGACAGTCTGGGCACCTGCGTGAGACTCCCAGACGGTGCCAGAGTGTCTCCCACATAGGCGGGGCATATGAGGAGACTCTCAGACAGTCTGCGACGGTGCCAGACATTTCCCAGACCGGCGAGTAACTGTAGGACACTCTCAGACAGTTTGAAACGGTGACAAGACCGTCTGGGCACCTACAAAAGACACACAAAAAGTGCAAGACCGTCTGGGCACCTAAAGGAGACTCCTAGACAGTCTGCAACGATTCCAAGACTGTCTGGGCACCAGCCGGGGACTCCCAGCAGTCTTCCACACCATTGGAGCACTTGCAGGGACTCCAAGACAGTCTGCGACCGTCTGGGCACCTGCAGGAGACTCTCAGACGGTGCTAAAGTGTCTCAAAGACCGGCTTGGCGCCTGCAGGAGACTCCCAGACGGTCTGCAATGTTGCAAAACAATCTCTCAGACCGGCGGACCCCCAGACAGACTCTGGTGGTTCTACAAACGTCTGTGCACCTGCAGGAGATTCCAAAACAGTCTTCGACGGAGTGAGAGACTGTCTGGCACTTTTACAGACTGTCTGGGGGTCTCCTGAATTTGCCCAGACGGTCTTGGCACGTCGCAGAACTGTATGGGAGTCTCTTGCATGTGCCCTGCCGGTCTGGGAGACTGTCTGGCACAATTGCAGACAGTCTGGGAATTTCCTGCATGTGTTATTACGGTCTTGCCATCGTCGCAGACTGTCTGAGATTCTCCTGCAGGTGCCCCTCCGGTCTGAGAGACTGTTTGCCAACGTCACAGACTGTCTGGGAGTCTTCTTCATGTGTCCAGACGGTCTTGGCACCATCGCAAACTGTCTGGGAGTCTCCTGTAGGTGCCCGCCGGTCTCGGAGACTGTCTGGCACAGTCGCAGACTGTCTGGGAGTTTCCTACAGGTGCCCAGACGGTCTTGGCATCGTCGCAAACTGTCTGGGAGTCTCCTGCAGGTGCTCCGCCGGTCTTGGAGACTGTCTTGCATCGTCGCAGACAGTCTGGGAGTCTTATTTAAGTGTAAAGGCGGTCTTTTCACCGTCTCAGACTGTCTGGGAGTTTCCTGCTGGTACCTTGAACGCGACGAGTAGTCAGACTAGTGATTTTCTCTTTATGTCCCGTATATTGTTATGCCCCCGGTTGGGTGGCATATAGTAGTTGAACTGTCCGTTAGTCCGTCAGTCTGTGCGTCCGTCTGAAAACTTTAACAATGCCCATAACTTTTGCAATATTGCAGATAGCAACTTGATAATTGGCATGCATGTGTATCTCATAAAGTTGCACATGTTGAGTGGTGAAAGGTCAAGGTCATCCTTCAAGGTCAAAGGTCAAATATATGGCTTCAAACAGGCGCAGTAGGGGGCACTGTGTTTTTGACAAACACATCTCTCTTTTTTACATGTGTCTGCTGTCCTCCCGCACCCACACGCGTTTATTGCTGCCACAATTTCCTTCCACTTTTTCCGCTTGTTTGCCTCGGTCACCAATGACCCGTGCTTTCCCTCCAGCAGTTTCTTGTTCTCGATAACACGCTCTAAAAGGATATCTATCTCTTTTTTGGACCACGAATGGCACTGAATCGAATCGTTACTGTCTTCGTCTTCCATTTTTCACATGTATTTTCGCCGTCGGATATTGTTTGCGGAAGTGGTAATTTTCCTAAAAATAGCGACTACCACGACCACAGTCGACTGACCACACCGTCGTGCGAACACAGTCACGGCAACTTGCTCCTTGAACGCGACGAGTGGTCAGTTGGCGGCCGACGAGCGTCGGTCGACCACACAGTCAACCGACTACAGTCGGGTTTTATAGTTTTTCATTAAACCGGACCCAGGGGCCGGTTTAATGAGAGCGACCATGGTCGGGCGACTATGGTTGTTACAGCGAATAATCGTCGTGCGACGATAACCGGGTTTAATGGAGAGCGACGATCGTCAGTCGACCGCACGTTGTTCGACATATTGTCGAGCGACCGCAGTCCACCCCTCACACCACGACTGCTCGTCCCTTGACGATTTGTCGGAACCCAAAACCCGTGAAAGAAGACTCCCAGACAATCTGCGACGGTACCAAGATCGTCTGGGCACCTGAAGGACAATCCCAGTTAGTTTGCGACGGTTTCAGAAGGTCTCCCAGACCAGCTGGGCACCTGCAGGAGACTCCAAGACAGTCAGTAACGGTGCCAAGACCATCTGCAGAAGACACCCAAAAAGTGCAAGACAGTCTGCCAGACCGTCGGGACACCTAAAGGAGACTCTCAGACAGTCTGAGACGGTGCCAGAGAGTCTTAAGGACCGGCGAGGCACCTGCAGGAGACTACCAGACAGTGTGCGACGGTGCCAGTATCCAAGACCGGCGGCGCACCTGTAGGACACTCCCAGACAGTCTACGACGGTTACAAGACCGTTTGGGCACCTACAAAAGACTCCCAAAAAGTGCAAGACTGTCTGCCAGACCGTCGGGGCACCTAAAGGAGACACCCAGACAGTCTGCGACGGTGCCAAACAATCTCTCAGACCGGCGGGCAACTGTAGGAGACTCCCAGACAGTCTCCGACGGTGCCAAGAACGTATGTGCACCTGCAGGAGATTCCAAAACAGTCTTCGACGGAGTGAGAGACCGTTTGGCACTGTTACAGACTGTCTGGGAGTCACTTGAAGTTGCCCAGACGGTCTTGGCACGTCGCAGAATGTATGGGATTCTCTTGCATGTGCCCGCCGTTCTGGGAGACTGTCCGGAACCATTGCAGACAGTCTGGGAATCTCCTGCATGTGTTCTTACGGTTTTAGTACCGTCGCGGACTGTCTGGGAGTCTCCTGCTGGTGCTCCGCCGGTGTGGGAAACTGTCTTGCACCGTCGCAGACTGTCTGGGAGTCTTCTTCAGGTGTCCAGACGGTATTGGCACCTTCGCAAACAGTCTGGGAGTCTCTTGTAGGTGCCCGCCGGTCTCGAAGACAGTCTGGCACCGTCGCTGACTGTCTGTGAGTTTCCTGCAGGTGCCCAGACGGTCTTGGCATCGTCGCAGACTGTATGGAAGTCTCCTGCAGGTACTCCGCCGGTCTTGGAGACTGTCTTGCATCGTCGCAGACTGTCTGGGAGTGTCCTGCTGGTACCTTGAACTCGACGAGTGGTCGGTCTAGTGCATTCCTCTTTATGTCCCGTATCTTGTTATGCCCCCGGTTGGGTGGCAAATAACAGTTGAATTGTCATTCAGTCCGTCAGTCTGTCCGTCCGTCCGAAAACGTTAACATTGCCCATAACTTTTGCAATATTGAAGATAGCAACTTGATATTTGACATGCATGTGTATCTCATGGAGCTGCACATTTTGAGTGGTGAAAGGTCAAGGTCATCTTTCAAGGTCAAAGCTCAAAAATATGGCTTCAAAGTTGCGCAGTAGGGAGCATTGTGTTTCTGACAAACACATCTCTTGTTTGTACATGTGTCTGCTGTCCTCAACGTAACTCCACACGCGTTTTTTATGGCTGCCACAATATCCTGCCACCTTTTTCCGCTTGTTTACCTCGGTTACCAATGGCCCTTGCTTTCCCTCCAGCAATTTCTTGTTCTTGATTACAAGCTCTAAAAGGATATCTATCTCTTTTTTGGACCACGAATGGCACTGAATCGAATCGTTGCTGTCTTCGTCTTCCATTTTTTACGTGTATTTTCGCCTTCGGATGTTGATGACGGAAGTAGTACTTTTCCTAAAAATAGCGATTACCGAGACCGCAGTGGACTGACCACACCGTCGTGCGACCATAGTCGCGGCAACTTGCTCCTTCAACGCCACGATTGGTCAGTTGGCAGCCGACGAGCGTCGATCGACCACACAGTCATCCGACTTCAGTCGGGTTATATATTTTTTCATTAAACCGGACCCAGGTAGATGCGGTGATTAAAGAAGACGCTTTTATGATTATAGTCTGCTAAAGTTTACTGGCGTTATCCACACAGGCAGTCACGAGTTACGGTTCCTGCCGTACCTAAGCCCATACTGATCCATACTGATTTGCAAAATTGCGTCTGCTTCGCTCTCAAATAAAAATGTGTTCGCAACAGGCCTTGGCGACAGCTGTTCCATTCATACTCATTTTGGCACGAGTATGCTCCATAACCGCTGTATGGCTGAAGACCCGTTTTTTGTTTTCGTGGTTCTTTTTGCACACTTTCTATACACACATTACAAAAAATAGCCATTATGCATTTACATTTTCCGTTGTGTTCTCGTGGGAATTTCATAACAGAATTTGTCCCAGTATTTACAGTAAAATAAAAAACGTGTACGATAATAAATTGCATCAAAACTCGTTATTGGTGTTTTGTCTTGAATAACGTACGTTGTTTGTTCGTATTTTCTACTGCTACTGCCACTCCTATTACAACTACCAACTACTACTGTTAATGATAACGATCATAATATTAATGATGATAATGATAATAAAACAAATAATACTACTAAGGATAATAATACTCATAATAATTACGATAATAATAATTAAAAATAATTATAGTAGTAGTTATAGTAGTAGTAGTAGTAGTAGTAGTAGTAGTAGTAGTAGTAGTAGTAGTAGTAGTAGTAGTAGTAGTAGTAGTAGTAGTAGTAGAAGTTGTAGTAGTAGTAGTAGTAGTAAAAGTAGTAGTAGTAGTAGTAGTAGTAGTAGTTGTAGTAGTAGTAGTAGTAGTAGTAGTAGTAGTAGTAGTAGTAGTAGTAGTAGTAGTAGTAGTAGTAGTAGTAGTAGTAGTAGTAGTAGTAGTAGAAGCACTAGTAGTATCATTATTATTATTATTATTATTATTATAACAATTACTATTATTATTATTATTATTATTATCATTATTATTATTATTATTATTATTATTATTATTATTATTATTATTATTATCATTATTATTATTATAATTAGAATTATTATTATTATTATTATTATTATTATTATTATTATTATTATTATTATTATTATTATTATTATTATTATCATTATTATTATCGTCGTCAGAAGTTTCGTTTGTTAGTAGTGCATGCTGGATATGGTATATTCAAGCAAACTGGAAATTGAAATGAAACAGTCTGTAGTCTAACTGCTAATCTGGGAATTTGCGTGGGCAGACTGCACTTGTGGAGTTGTAATAAACATTTTCGTAAATGACAACCTGTCCGAATTATTAAACTTTAATGACTACAGATGGTGTGTTGAATGGTTATTCAGTTTAAGTGAAATCATAAAACGTTTGTTAACGGAGACTTGTTTATAGTCTGGCAACTCCTTAAACATGTATTATGTGTACTAGGATGGTTGCAATTGTTGAAAAAAGAAGAAATAAGAACTATAAACTTACAAAAACTATTTTTATAAAAAAGATAAATAGAAACAAAAATACAATCTGCATTAATAATTGCAGTGGACGTTTAACATAGGCAAACGTTTCATTTAAACAATAAATGTTCGTCGTGACTTTTTATATGCATTAATTTAGGCTAATGTAATGTTATGTACATTTGTTCCGCCCATATTCTGAACATACAATTCCCAAAGAAAATTAGAAAGTAATTAAACCTCTAGTAATCGCAGATTCGTGGATTAAAAACAATATTGTATCCACTCAAAAAACCACACATAATAAACATCGACACGTTTTAATAACCACAATAGAAAGAACAACATGGTTTAATCTGGTTGTTTACGCTCCTGAAATCAAACAGCTCATATATTTAATGCCTTTTTCCGACCGATAAAGTACTCGTGATATCATTTGAACAAGATATGTGTTTGTCAGAAACACTATGTCCACTTCTGCGCCACTTTGAAGCTATATATTTGACCTTTGTCCTTGAAGGATGTCCTTGACCTTTCACCACTCAAAATGTGCAGCTCATAAAGATACACATGCATGCCAAATATGAAGTTGCTATCTTCAATATTGCAAAAGTTATAGCAAAATGTTAAAGTTGGGGCAAACAAACACACCAACAGACAGAGCAAAAACAATATACCCCCCACTATAGTGGTTGGGGGAAATAAAAAGCCCGCCTAGGACAAACGCACAGTGTCGCACTGTAAAGCCTCAAGGACGCTCTGTTATCGCCTCGAAGCTAAACCAAACGCCACGACCATACATCATCGCGGGCCGCAGTAGAATCCATGTTTATGTTGTCCGCGGCAATTCGTTTTCTTAGCATCCGATTACAGGTTCATATACATGTACACGCAAAACTCACCGTTCACTAAAACGTGTTAATTATACTTATAAAAGCATACTTTACCAAAACCTTTTGAACATTGCCATTGTCGTTTCATACAATAATACACGGATGCATAAATTTTATTGAATTTACATGTTTACGTCAATTTGTAAATTTCGGCGTTGAGGACTTTAAATCCATTGTCAGCGATGTAAAAGGTTTACTTTTATGTCAATATGGATTGCTTGTTTTTTGCAAGTTTAAATGGAATATAAAAATACGTGCAATATATTGTTTTAAGGAAATATACGGTTTCTACCCTGCATGCATTGTAAAGCGATTTTTTTCTATTTATCTGTGCTTTGAATACGGTTTTTGGACATGGATTTGTCAAGACTGAATTTGGAACGGGAGCGTACACATTTCCCCTATTTTTCTGTTTTTGCAAGTTTCAATGGAATATAAAAATACGTGCAATATATTGTTTTAAGGAAATATACGGTTTCTACCCTGTATGCATTGTAAAGCGATATTTTTCTATTTATCTGTGCTTTGAATACGGTTTTTGGACATGGATTTGTCAAGTCTGAATTTGGAACGGGAGCGTACACATTTCCCCTATTTTTCTGTCAAGTTAAAATTTCTCCCGACAATACAAGGTATTCTACTAACGAGTCCACTTATGGTTTCCATAGCGACAAATAAATAATGACAGAGCTAAAAATATTAGTTTAATAATATTATGTAAATACTTGTTGATGACATACGTTGATATACGTCGTTTTGAAAACATTTTTTTAGGGCCTTTTTTTATTTAACGTAATTTAGAGATTTTCATCATGAAATATTTTCTACCGAAATAAAAAAACACACTATTTAATAACAATTTATTATCAAATTCCTCTTTTAAAACCACTGCACGGCATTGAAATATACATGCGAAATACGATTGAGTGTTTTATTATGTTGCAAATCTTTACTAAAGGCTTCTCTATTTTTAACTACGGAGATCACTTCTGAGTAGTACCGAATTTATCTTCCAAGTTACACCTGTAAATTGGCATTGAAATAACCTATCCAGAGATTCATTCAATATTAGAAACAGATGTATATATACAACTACAACTGTTCGACTAAAAATATTACCGCTGCATTTTGTTAACATATTCTTATAATTTAAGCAAATAGCCTGGTTGGATGAATTGTATAAATTTTCACCATCGTCATATTAGTGAATTCAGCGATGGTAATCACAACCTTATGTGAAATGAAAACATTGGGCCAGATATCTTCTGTCTGAAAACCCATTAGTTCATGTAACACAACAAATATGACAGATATAAATTTATTGGAATCCCACACTCCTTTGAAATCCCGCTTCACTCATTACTCGATAACAAATAGGAAAACAATGGTTAAAACGTGTTACCAATTTATCTCGTCAATAGCGTCTCTATTTTTCGTCATAGTTTGTTATTATTTTTTACAAAACAACATGCTCACTTGCGTTAAATAAAAGATAATGTAATGAAATTTGATGATATCAAATGCAATATAACATTAAGCGAACAGCAAATCCTAAATTCGTATCTGCTTATGAAAACTGTTAATTATTACATGCATGCATTGTTTATGGATGAGTTGTTCAAAGCGTTCAAAACAAAGAGCTTACATGTATATGTTGCTAAATTCGTGTTTCGTTTTGAGTTTTACGTTCTTGTTCAGAAAAGATTAGAATGTTTATTTAAGGTAATTTAAGATCTAAGATAAAAGGTCGTTAAATGCATGTAAGACAACCCCAATGAATGACTTCTTTAATAAGCCTTTTATGCTTGAAATGTATCTAGCTCTATTTTAATCCCTTTGTGTATGGAACCTGTTATAGATCTAAATGATTTTTTACCAAAAGAAATGGGCACATTGTCTGGAAAAGTTGCATTAATATATCGTTCCTACTATTGATGAGTCATTCATCAATGATGCAAAATAACAGTGTTTACAGGCAATTACTTTCAGATCGATGATGTTATCTACATAAAAATTGAAATCATGCTCATCATTGTTTTCTGCGTTCAGTAAATAATGCATGTTTTAATGCTTATCGAACATTTATCATATAATATTCCATCGCTAATCGGTTTTTTAAATTGAGAATGTGTTTATACTTTTTATTAATGGTTTAAATACCCGAAAACAAACCATAAAAGCACCGGATGTGTACATTATTGTGTTGCATTATTACCAATGTATACCGAGGGTTTTCCTCAAACGGCCGTGCTTTCGGCAAATAAAGTTAAATCATATTCATCAATCGGTAAAATATCAGGCCTTTATGTTTAAAATTCGCAAACAGTACTTAAATAACCAGCTTATTTTAATAATATATATAACGTTTCTGAGTGCTTATTGTTAAACACTACCAATATAATTTATTTTATGCAATGTATTCGTTGAAGAGGCAGTTTATTATCACTACAGTGTCACTGATGGGTTGTCGATCAGCATTATTTTAATATCGAACGTTCGTCATTCTGCAGCAATGGCTTTTTCGACATATCTACAGTATATAATGTCTGTATTAGTATTGATATTAATTGTTTTCGAAAAGAAGCATTTAAATATATTTGTATTTTGTTTATTAAATCCAAAACAATAATATAATGGTGCGTCAATGTTTGATCCTTATAATGTTTTTCTTTTTAAATCTTTTTTTCTGTAAACACCTATGACTTAAATTAAAATATAAACACAAATTAAACTGTTTTGCTTTCGCGCTTTATTTTTTTACATCTGCAAATTCTAGATCCATAATGCAATAGATCAGAGAAGCAACTCTTTATTGATTGTTCTATGAATGACTAATGCCGTTGCCGATATATCGTGATACGTAACACAACACTGTCCGCGCCAATCAATTTTTAAAGTTGAAAACTGAACAGCAGTGATGATATAAATATTTTACAGGCGTGACTCTGAACATATTGTCTATGCCCTATGGCAGTTTTGAAAAAGAGAGAGCATGTTAAATAACTGATGACTGGTGTCGGCTTTATATATTGTAAACCTGTCGACGTTTACTAACAGTATTGTCGACACTGAATGTCATTCAAAACATGTATATGTTATATGAGAATGAACTAATAACTAATACTCATAATTGTCTACATGTTTTAAAACATTTAATCATACTTAAACAAAACAAACGCATAAATACAAGCATCATAGAAGGTCGAATACTTCACTTATATCTATGATTGCATGTTATAGTGCTGTTGTTTTTGTAAATAGTACTTATGTGGAACACTCATAAATTCGTCTATGAAGTTTGAATTTAAATAATGCTTTCAGCAACATTCTATTTTAAAGCATCCAGTTGTACTTGTGTGAAGCGATGATTTATTATCGCATAACATGCTTAACATGTTGCCTTTCCACATGATAAACGTTATACAATATTCAACGTTTACAACGTCAATCCTGACAACAACTATCGTGCATTGGAAACATGTAATTTTGTGGCTTTATAAATCATTTTCATTGATAAGTTTGTCTTTAAACAAGTCGTGCCAAACGTATGAGAGTACCGATGATTATCCTTGCAATTATAGCAATATTTAAAAATATCTCCCAATAAGGTCATGTGTTCATTTACGAATTCTGCAGTAAGCTGAGTGTCAAATATAACCATGATGTAGCAAATATGGCATTGTACTGACTTTCAGGGTACACTTGTTCACACCAAGGGTCTGCTAGTATGTCATGTTCGTCAATAAGAGTTCAGACCCTTGGGATATGTGAGACATTCTGGAGTTTTGTTGATCGCATAGCGAGCTTTAAATTTCATAATAATATCGTTTTTTGTTTCCGTTTTTAGATGTATTTAACTGAATAGTTTATGTACATCTTGCGGTAGAACAATTCATTTCCCGAAATAAAGCAAAAGATTTTGAATTGTTGCATTAAGGCCATTTGTCGAAGGCCAACACTTCATAATATTTCTCTCTACATTGAAGTAAAATAAGTTTACTATTATCATACCCAATTAAATATCTGTTAATTAACTTACTGCTTAAGATGAATACATCATTATTTTGCGATTTAATGTACAACCACAACAATAAAAACAATAATAATAACACTACTACTACTACTACTACTACTACTACTACTACTTCTACTACTACTACTACTACTACTACTTATACTACTACTACTACTACTACTACTACTACTACTACTACTACTACTACTACTACTACTACTACTACTACTACTACTACTACCACTACTACTACTACTACTACTGTTACTACTTAATTAAGCTAGGCCAACTCATGATACAATTTAATTTATTACATGAACCACCATACAAAGGCTAATTACGCGTTCTTGAAACATTGCAAAGTGTATATAACTGTGTTTAAACTTCGCAAAACACAGGTTCTTGTATTGCTTATCCCGTTCGCAAAGATGCTGGTAGTGTATATCCCGTTCGCAAAGACGCGTTGTTTAAACACAAGCAAATAGTTATATTTGTTAGAGATGTGGGAGGTAATTGAATTCGCGATGTGGATTGTCGATGACACCAATACTCGGCATGTGTTTGACCGAGAACAAACAGAAATAGCTCGGTGATGTATATCTTTAACTTCAATTACTTCTGTCTTTGATTCATTTAATACTGACTGTTGGTTCTAGACTAAACAAGGACAGTGCAAAATATATCACAAAACCGTACAATGTCAACATATATGTGGTTATTTTAATTTTATTTTTTTCAATTTAATTTGTATCTTTTAAAATATTAAATGTACGACATATATGTGTACAACTTCCGTCTGCAAAACGATTTGCATAGGGATATATATGCTTTTTGGGGATTTTAATTAATTTTTGCATTCTCACCGTAATATTTGTTAGCGTATATAATCAGTATATAAACTGTTAGAAGTAGTAGTATTAGTAGTAGTATTATTAAAATGTTAATAGTACTTTAATAATTAATTATTCCTTTGATTTTTGTGTAGCATATACAAATATTGGTCCGAATCGGTCCGAAAGTCATACTGATTATATATTTACTTTAATAACACATGTTTTTTTATAAGAATGTAAAGTATTTCTCAAAATAAACATATATTTCGATTCAAACGCTTAGTTTTGACTTGTTCAATCAGTTCATGTATCTGTATCTTTAAGTTGGTTTTAAAACTAAATGACTTGTTGCTGTTTTTGTGTTGGTTTAAGAAGACAGATTGCAAACAATGATGTTTTCATCGTTTTGGCAATGGAGTAATAACGGTAATATTGAGTTCAGTAACGGTGGATAAACGTTCCATTGAAGCAGTAGAGGGCGAATGTAAATATCAAGTATTCCATTATGCCGATGTCGGATGAGCATATTCAAATTACAAATTCCGATTTAAGGCCGATGGACACATTTATATAGAAGCGATCAATGATCAAGCTTTTTTAAATATCGCCAAAATTTCGGTGGATCGACGCTATCATATCGGTGTTGATATCATACAAACATAAAGTCGTTTTACATGCACAATGTCGGTCCGAATACAATTTAAAATTCTGATATCGGATCGCAATACAAATCTATTTCAGCCGGATATCGGTGCGATATAAATTTACTTTATAATCTTCGTATAATTGGAAACAAGAAACATTCGTTTCGATTGAATCATTTATGGAAAAAAATGTTTAAACATAGTAAAAAAGTGCATAATCAGAATTAAGAAGCATAATTTAAACTGGTCTGTGGCTTATGCCAGATGAATATCGTGAATTCATTACTTTTGTTTTTGTAGTTGCGTGTTTCGAAGATTGATTTTGTATGTCTTCCGAGGAATGATTTTTTAATCACAAAAGTATCGTTTGAGTTAACTTGATCAATGACGTATATTTGTGCATGGAGTTTATTTGTATGGTTTGTAAGAATATACTTAAAGTGATCATGCAATACCTATTACTTTCTAATAAAGGATACTTCATACTGTTTTTAACTATGCACACGAAGTTTTCCAATGTTCAAGATGTCAGCATATCTTTTGGGGAAGACAGCACTTCGCAATGTTAAGAATTCTATATCAGACAGCATTCTTTTAAATAAATGTTAATGTTTATGTTCTAATAAAGTATTAAGACATACTTTATTATAACAAAAACATTAACATTTATTTAAAAGATTTTTTTATGCAATACGTTCAATCTGCGAATAGTTCACTAAATGAAAACAACGGTTATTTCCGCGATTGATTATCAAGCACAATTATATTCTTGAGCATATAATTCATTGATATTCTAAGATTAATTATACTGTGTTTTCTTTTCTATTTTCGTTAAAGAGCAACTCAATGACTAATTACTAAAGAACAATGGTCCAAACTATTGCAGCACATTCATACATTTAAACATTAAGTACAACACGCGCAGATATACTTTTTGGAAAAACTTGAAACATTAGACCAAAGAATGGTGCATTAATGTTTTACTGTAGCGGTAAAAATAAAGGTTTAATTGTAAGATTAAAAAAAAAACAACATCTAGCAGATGTTTCTGTAACTCACATGTTCGTTCCTATTTGCATTCAAATTACGAATGTTACTTCTGAGAAGTACGGATGGGGAACTTGTTACTTGATATTCGATAACCTTGGTATACATATACAAATTGTGGAACAAACTTAAACTGTTTTTCACGAATGTTTGTTAGAAGGGCAATAAATACAGCAATTGTACATAAACCTTTATAGCTTTGCTTCGATCGACCTGTTTTTATACAAGTATCATGACGACAATCAACTTTTAGTAAAACGCAATGTTACCCACTGATTGCTGGAAACGAGCTTGTGTATTGTTCACAGACAGAAACGCTTATATGAACTGAATAATCATAAATAAGCAGTCAAATATATGTGCCATGGATTCACAAACAAACTTGTGTTATTGTATGAATAATGTTTGAAATAAACGTTGTAATATTGCTCAAAATGCATGACACCACATAATGCCATATCTGCATCATAGTGTATTCAATTTGCCTCACTTATTTTGGCATGCGATATTCAGAGAAAACAACTGAACATCAGTTATATTGGAAATATATATGGTAATGTGCATAAGACTGTTAATAAGATTGTCAATTTATCACGACGCATCGGTGTAATACTTTTCTTTGTTTGCTAGTACAAGTTTCGTCAAAGTTAGTGATAAATTTAGCGTCATTTATTATATTTAAAGTCAAATTAGAAATCAACGTTCCCTTTAAATTTTTTAGTAACTGCGACGAAAAGTATATAGCTTTGTTTCCTTAATTGCCTGATGAGATAATGGTCATGTCGAAATCATTGCATCACGTGTAAGTATCAAGTTAAATGTTATACTTAATCGGACATTTAGAAACATCATGCATATCTGAAATTGTACATGTTTGGTTTAAAGAAATATTTAAACGATCTAGACCATTATATATATATATCCCAAACTATCATGCAATAATTTGTTTTTTTGAAAAAAAAAGTTTTGGCATAGTTTTGTGAAAGGTTTTCAACTTTATTTTCGTTTTACATTAATTATTATACGTCTGACAAAATACGTGTTAATCAGTCAAGAAAGATAAATCCGCGTCTAATTTAAAAGAAATAACAAAAGTCATAAATACATTATCGTATCATTGGCATCATATTTTGCCGGAAAACAGTAAATGTGTCATGTGAATGACGTTTGTGGCTCAATTGTCGCCACTCTCGAGCAGCTCATCTGTCACCTCCGTCAGATATCGGCCTCTAGGGGTGCGTGGGCCACTCTGCAGTTATATTATAGAGACCAGCAACGCGGAGCAGGATTGCCTTCAATGGCGCTTATGCAAAATTTATACTTAAGACACGTTAGTTATTGTTACATGAGCTTGCTCTACTTGTCAATCTTTTATTTCGATTCATACATAATGCTTTATTCCTCAATCAATTAGCAAAGTTACAGATAACAAAATAGATGTTCTGCTATTTTCCGTGACATAACACAGAAATGTTATCTTACTATAAAAATGAATATTTGATAAGCAAGCTTTGAAATATTGATTTCTCCGAATAATTTCATGTTGATGGCTGTTTTCAGATAAGCCCGCCATCTGGAGAAGTGGGTGAAACAATATTTCATTTAAAATTATAAATGTTTGCTATATTCTTTTACTTGATATTCAAACATGATATAGTACATTTTACGTCAACGTTTGTTTTTTACATTACACTTTTGATCGGGATCATATGTCCTTAAGCAATGCATAGCTGTTAACACACAAGTAAACCGTCGTTTTAGTAATAAGGAAATTTCTCAAGATCGCTTTAAAAATGTTTATAGATGAAAGAAAAAATATACAGCATGAATGTAAGAACAACTGCCCGTAGATATTCGCAACTTACTACGATAGGTTCCAAAAGTATATGTTAGGTTAGTCGAATAAGCATGAAACAGCATACATGTTTCGTATAATCATATCAGGGTATTGTTTACCATCCTTGAAAACATCCAGACCTCTTCAAAGAAGCTAATTGGTTTCTGCCGATATAATATTTTGTATTACGGGTAATCATGGTATTCGCTTATAAGTTTGCATTTAACTTAAATATTCTAAATAAAAAAGTTTGTTTTGCATAAATTATACCGCGAATCATAAGTTGAACGCAGTACGTAATAGTCGCATGTTTTATTTTAAGCTATAAGGACCTCATCCTATATTATTCGAAATATCCGGATTTAAAACATACCTCAAAAACATCTAATACAATTAGGGAATATATAGCAATAATCACGTGTAAAATTACAATCAATTGTGAGCTTTATTTAATTTAGTTATGAAAAATAAAATTACATGTTGAAAATAATTGAGCGGTTGCTCAGGCAATGAAAACACATTTTATTAACTTAACATGCGGTTGGTAATGGTATTCTCCACAGTATTTCTTAATATGCGGGGAATGTAAATGAAAGCAAACGTGGTATTGTTTAGTATGTAGAACAAGCAGCAATAGCAAAGTGATGTATTGTTTTATATGTACCTGCCTTTTTTTTATTCAATAAGGATGTATTCTGAGACATTATATCGTGAGCATATAACCATTCACAGTCTACAAGATATGCATTATTAGGTAAGAAATCGTGTGAATACGTGTGTCTTCATTTGCATGGATTAAGCACTGTATTGTATTCCCATTATTAAATTATTTTACTTATAATAACTTTAAAAATACACATTAAACAAATACTCTCTCCAAACATACACACATTTTGCAGTCGTATTAAATCGTGACAAATCTCTTCATAGAAATACAGAAGTCTTAAAAAATAAGTATCTAATATGATTCTTTGTTGAATTAGTATGGATGCTGATTAAACAATGATTGTGTAGGGGTAAATGTGTTTAAACATGTTTGTGAAGATGATGAATTCGCTACCGCTGTCAGATAAGTAGGTTACATTAAACACTGGAATGAAAAGGATTTTATGTATAGACACGTCTGAAGCGTAATGTCGTTTGTCTTCAGAATGGTATTATTCATGGGAAATAAACATGAACGAGTGTTCGATATTAGTTATGTTAAAAGGAAGGGGTTCCGAGAGCTATATTTGTGTTTAACAAGATCGGTAAGTTATCATGTACATGCTATACCGGATGATTAGGTCAGCATGAACATATTACACAGGATCAGTTCTACATAGTGCACTTGCTATACAGAATCAGTTGGCCAATATGTACATAATATACATGATCAGTTGGTAATCATGTACATATTATACAGGATAAGGTGACCATCATACATATTCTACATGATCAGTTGGTTATCATGTACATACTATACAGGATCAGGTGAGCATCATGTACATACTATACAGGATCAGTTGGTCATCATGTACATACTATACAGGATCAGGTGAGCATCATGTACATACTATACATGATCAGTTGGTCATCATGTACATACTATACAGGATCAGTTGGTGTTCATGTACATACTATACAGGATCAGTTGGTCGTCATGTACATACTATAGAGGATACGTTGGTCATCATGCACATACTATACAGGATCGTTTGTTTATCTTGTACATGCTATGCAGGATCAGTTGGCCATCATGTACATACTATACAGGATCTGTTGGACATCATGTACATACTATACAGGATCAGTTGGCCATCATGTACATACTATACAGGATCAGTTGGTCGTCATGTACATACTATACAGGATAAGTTGGTCATCATGTACATACTATACAGGTTCAGTTGGTCATCATGTACATAATATACAGGATCAGTTGGTCATCATGTACATACTATGCAGGATCAGTTGGTCGTCATGTACATTCTATACAGGATAAGTTGGTCATCATGTATAAACTATACAGGATCATTTGTTTATCTTGTACATGCTATAAAGGATCAGGTGCTTATCATGTACATTATATACAGGATCAGTTGGTCTTAATGTACATACTATACAGGATCAGTTGATTTTCTATATATAGATAACTACATCTATACATGGTAAGTTGGTTATTATGTACATACCACAGCTAATCAGTTGGCCATCATGTACAAGCAATACATGATAAGATAGCCCTCAAGTACATGCTATAGATGATCAAATGGTCTTGATTTATATATTATACAGGATCAGATGGTACATGTTTAACAGATTAATGCGTCCGTCATGTAGTTTTCATCAGGATCAGATTGTCATCGCGTACATGTTTAACAGGATCAATTGGTAATTATGTATATGTTTGATAGGATCACATGGTCATCATGTACATGTAATACAGGATCAGATGGTCATCGTTAACATGTTAAACAGGATCACAATGTCATCATGTACATGTTTAACAGGCTCACAGGGTCATCATGTACATGTTAAACAAGATTAGAGGTTTGTCATGTAAGGTTCAACAGGATCAGATAATCATCGTGTTCATGTTTATCGGGATCAGATGGCCATCATGCAATATTCTAAGTTCCTCAAGTACATTCTATACAGGATCAGATGGTTCAAATGTGCATACTATCCAGGATTATGTGGAAATAGGGAACATTCGCCCTTCCATCAATTCATTATAAACACCTACGTCTTCTTGGTACGTCATTATTTCGACACCCTTTAATAACATACTTTTGTCTTAGAATTGTGTACGTCATTTTTTGTTCAAACATTTAGCTGTATAAAACATATGCATAAAACAGTAACTAATTATGTAACACAAAAATTGAACATTGTCACATAAAAATACGCTTTAGTGATTAACAAACATGGTTAGTGATTAACAAACATGCTCTTTCTATGTGAATATCAGTTATTGCGTTTGCGAAAGAATATTTCGGCTTAATAATAGATTGTGCCAAGAGTGATTACAGTCAGGGAACATGTAATGTGAAGGCACGAATGTTTTGTGAACTATTTTTTCGCGTTCAGCTAAATAACACCTACCGGTATACGGCATTTTTGTCGATTTAGTATTACATTTTAAGAATAGTCAATGGTGTTATATGCCGGTTATAGATACGATTCATACATACAACTTTGATCATTTTACACATGTTGTCAGCGCATTAAAGGCAACGAAATGTAGGGTAAAAAGCAAAGCTTTTCAGTCGCTGGTATGCAAATAACCGTCCACTTACGACCTGGACGATTCATGTGGTGTTCCTTTTGAACGAAAAGTCAAACAAATGGGTTGTTTACCGATCCAACATTTAAAAAAAAAACCATTGAAATATACGTCATATTCTGTCTCAAAATCTAGCGAATTAAACATACACAATTATTCCTTTAAAGGGATCTTTTCACGCTTTGGTAAATTGACAAAATTGAAAAAAGTTGTTTCAGATTCGCAAATTTTCGTTTTAGTTATGATATTTGTGAGGAAACAGTAATACTAAACATTTACCATGGTCTAATATAGCCATTATATGCATCTTTTGACGATTTTAAAACCTAAAAATTATAAAGCGTTGCAACGCGAAACGATTGAATAATTTGGAGAGTTCTGTTTTTGTCATTACATTTTGTGAAACTACGAAGATTGCTTATATAAGGTATAAAATACGTAAAGTATTGTACTCGGCGGAATAGCTCAGTAGGCTAAAGCGGTTTTACTTCAGGACTCTGGCAGGACTCCAGGGGTCACTGGTTCGAAACCTGCTCCGGGCAATGTTCTTTTCCTTTTTTTAATTTTATTCTTGATTTTTTACTGGAGCTTTTACAATCAAATGTTTATATTTATCAATATAAAGCATTTAATGAATAAGTTAAAAAATGCCAAAATCTGTGAAAAGGCCCCTTTAATATCTTTAACTGACGAATGCAAGTTATTAATTAATAAAGCTCAACATTATACGCAACAGTATTCAAATTCTATTGTGGGCAAATCTGAAATTTTAAGTCGTAAAAACATACCAGGATTGGAAAGATTTATATTGAATTTAAATTTAATATATGAATGACTTCCTTGTAAGAATTATGTAAGCCCTCTTAACTAAATTTCCACTTTACATGACCTTGTAGTTACCATAAGCATGATATACAGTACCCATTTTGTCGACATGTGCATGAGTTATGTCATTATTGACGTAATCTTTTCCATATCCTTTAATAACATGTACTTTTTGAAAAGAAAATGTAATCTATGAAGCCTACACGCCTTTATTGTTCGATCATAACACTGTAATTCAATTTGTTAAACAGCTGTTAATTATGGGAAACTAAGTTACATAGCACATTGCTAGAGGCAAATACGTTTCGGTGACAAACACGTATGCGCTACCAATTCCCAACTCAAGTATTGCGTTTGACAAACAATATTACGTCTGAATAACTTGCTATCTGATGTGTGAAAACTATAAATGAATATCTAAATAGCGGGAACTATGGTGTATGTGTCGTTTTGGTTATTGATCAAGTTTAGAGAAAAGTGTATCATCAAAGTTTAAATATAATAGTTGTACCAGTTACCAAACCATAGAATAATTTATACTGTAAAAATACCAAATGTTCAATTAAACAAGCCTGGTCGAAACATTGATGGAAACAAACCCTGAGTATATAGCACTTCAAGAATTTTCAGGAAGAAATACTGAATTATTTCATTCGATTAGCTAGTATTGCTTTATGTCCATGTTGTTTGTCTTAATATAGTTAACGTATGACGCTAGGTTAATACCCGATCAATGCACGATGTATAAAACAACATGTATTTTCTTGGTCATATTCTCGAAATGCCCAAGTATTTATATTTGAAGTTAAGGGCTTAACTTCAAACTCGGTGTTCAACATAATAGCGTATTAATATTCATTATCATTATGCAGGCAATAAAATATATTAAATAGAATACCGTCGAGCTCTTAAATTTAAAATTGTAAACTGTAATCAGATATGTCACTTTATTCACATTTGCATGCGGTTATAGCTCAATCTAACGCGACCATAGTAATGTATTATATACAATTACTCTGTAAATTAGTTTGTCAAATTACGAAAAAATGTTCGATCAAGAAATTCATCAGGATCTCTTAAAGTCATTTAAAACCTTCCTCGTATGAATATGTTTGTACATTGGTATGTCACTGGTAAAAGATGAATGCATCAAACATAGGAAGCGTTCATATTGTATTGCCACAGGTACTGTCGTCAACTCAATGCAGCGCACATATATTCGCGTCATCATTAAGAGAGTGCAATTCCCTTACATCAATTTTTATCTCATGACAACAAACGAATGTTGAAGTCCCAAACCACCCGGATTCATTTTTTAACAAAGATATGAAATACAATATGCTCAACTTTCTCAAGTTTTACGTTTTCAGTACTACATTCAGTTTCGAATTCAACGTATGACACATCTATTGGTTTTCATTCACACGTGATTCCACCAAGCATCTTAAAGAGTGTTTTGAGTAGACTGATCCGTCAAACTCTTAATACATAGGTCTCTGAATATTTTAATATATAAAAAATATGTGTTTTGTGTCCGCTTTCGGGACATGAGATACAAAGTTGTTCTCGGTAAAGGTCGGAAATAAAAATATCTCCGAAGGCAAACAAAGTTTATTTTATTAAATGCCCGTGTCATAATAATTTGCATAATACATGTAGTAATATTTAATACATTTAATTTTACGATTTAGTTTTCAATGAGCTATACTCTAGTAAAATAGCTAACACATCAACACTCCAGTGTCATTTTGGTGGGACTGCTGCTTGCCTTTCCATCGGCATAGTAACTATAATCCTTTTGGTTTTAGTTATCTTGATCCAAACACAAGCAATATATACATTAATAATGCATGCATTATTAAAAGATTGGTCTCTTTAAAAACTGCTAAATATATATTATTTGATTCCTTACTATAGTCTTTTTTTAAACCATGCAATGTCGATATAAAATTATAAAGAAGCTGCTTCCACTCAAGCAAGTCGCAAGTTACATATTTAAAGCTGGAATCTAATATTCGCCCCTTTAATATTTTGTTGAGCCTGTGGCTATGGAAACTCTCCAGTGACTCTCGCTTGAATACATATGGAATATTACGCTAGTCAATTGTTCCAAGAGTTTGTATCACTCGAGTGGCTTGTGTGATGACGAAATAGCACAAGCCTCGAGAGTGATACAAACTCTTCGAACAATTGACTAGCGTATTATTCCTTTTATTATATATAACAACTAACGAAACAGTTAACAATTGTATTTTTTACTTTAACAAAACTGGCAAAACAATGACTAAAACGGTACGCCATAGTTTATTTAAGACGCGTATGAATACAGTTTATGTAAATTAACGTGTAAACATTCGAACCGGGAAAATACAGGTTTCCGACACGCTTACCTGAATGCAATCGTTAATCCAATGTTTATAACAATTAAGTTGACAACTTGAATCCGATGTTTATAACAAATACGTTGAAACAATATGCACTTCCACTTCTATCTTCCATGTCTTTATCGAAACTTAGTTTAAACTACACTCCAAATAACGTTTTGAATTCGTTCGAAGGTTTCTAACAAATAGTTTACTGTTAAAAAACACCACGTCCGACAGGTCTTTAAATTCCATAGAGTTTAGATAAAAATACTGTGTTTCGTCGCAGAAATGACGTCGCACGATGTACCAACTTATATATTTCATAATATTAAATATTTCTATTTTCGGTGCGCGTAATGTGACGTCATTAAATGGGTCGAAGTAGTCCGGCTAGTATGGTAATACGGAATTGGAAACAGCGAGTAGCGTAATACGTTTTTTTTTATTTCAACGATTGATACAACCTGTATTTTGTTAAAAGCATTAAACAGGTATATAATAAATATAATTATAAAGCAATTATCGGGATTTTCATTTTTTCGCGAAACTTTCACAAACGTTTGAAACTCGGGAATCCATATTACCGCGGTACTGTGTAAATCATCGAAGAAAAAGCGGGATAAAAATCGCACGGTTCATTTCATCCGTCGGGATTCCATATCTTTATTTAATATGCACAAATCGCGCGGAACTTTCGTCGGAACAATTGTGTGCAGAACGTCGTACACAAAGCGGGTAATAAAAATCGCGCTGAACTTTCATACCTTCCGTAAAATCATATAACATAGAAGTACTGTACAAAAAGGCGTGGGGGGGCTACCTTGATACCCGCGAACATGATTTGATTGGCTAATTAAAAATCGCGCGGAAGATTCATTATTCCTACAGAACACTTAGACATTGAATTACTGAACGAAATGCGGGTTTCTATGTAAAAGGCGGATTGCTTTGTGGTAACCCGGTAACATTTGATTAGTTCCGACACCTAGAACCAGCAAATCAAAACTCGCGTCTTATCCAGCATTCATGCAGTCATCAGGCGGTTGTTTTACACAAACACAAAAGTCATTCGAACTATTCAAGTAGTAACTTGTGTCATATTATGTCGCAATTGCTTAATATATCGTTTTGTAAAAGAATTTTAAGAAATGTGAGTACATGAATTTATATCATAGGTCATTGATCCATGTAAGCATACTCTCAGAGCCATTGGTATTTTTTCCGTGACGGCTCTGCAACCCTTTCGGTAAAATATCGTGAGAGTTAAATTATTGAAACTACATTAGTCAACAGCGACATTATGACACAGCAAAGATGATTTTCCAAGTTGACTATGCTTATCAAAGTAAAACTGATTTATTAAAATACCAATTAACTTTAATTGAATCATATTAGACAATAAAACACCATACGCTGTATGTAACACCGTTCACACCATTTTCCGTGTTAAACAAGATTAATATTAAAGTTTAACTGATAGAGTAAAATACCAATTAACTTATATTGAATCAAGCTTTGCAATTAATCAACGTTTGCAGTATATAACACATTTCACACCCTTTAAACATATTACATTGAAAGACAAAAACCACAAGTGTCAATTATCATCAACACTTTCCTTACTTTAAAGTTTAAAAGACAACTTACGTAAGAAACGGACTTTACTTCTGACAATATTATGCTTAGATAATTTAATTGGAGACATGCTGAGGAAAGACGACATCATATGTATGATTTTGACTTAATAGCTGGCCATTCTACACCCCATACTGTATATCGGGAACAGGCTAACTTCGGGAAGGTACGAGATGACCAACCACAAACAAGTACGAGTCGCCCACAATGGGTACGTGTTCACCTTGGAACATGTTGACGGCATTCAGAATAATAATATTTATTATAATATTTTATCGTATTATAAATCTGAAAAATAACGCATCACAATGTATAAGTAATAACAAACACAGCGACTGGCAACACATTCAAAATCCTAACATTAAAACAGATAACAAGCATACACTTCTGATGTACTTACCAAGTTATATAAAACAAGATTCAAATCAGATATGACTTTGTGTTTCGACATTCAACCTTGTGTTTCCATGGCAACATATTCCAAATTAGTTTACGTTACTTGTTGATTCTGAGCTATTGTTTAAGAAGAATCCACATTATGTTTAAAAAGTGAGTTATGGCTAGTTTCTTGTCTGAAGTATCTTCACACAACCAAAGCATCTGCTAAAACTTCAGATACCAATAACAGAATACGAATAACTCATATAATAATCTATATTTGGGAAGACAGAGAACAAGCCTAATGCAAGTATGAACCAGGGTTTATGTATTTTATAGCTCTAGCACATTTACCAGCTTAAACATCATCTTCTGTGTACAGATCTGAGTCAAAGCCAGCTTGCACGACATCCGTTTTGGACATCTTTGTAAGATCCAGCTTCCAGTTCCTCTATTGTGGACATATGTATAAGAGCAAGCATGCACGTCATCCGTTGTTGACATCTGTGTAAAAACCAGCTTGCACGTCAGCTGTTGTGGACATTCGTGTAAGAGCCAGCTTGCACGTGCTCTGTTGTGGACATCCGTGTAAGAGCCAGCTTGTGCGTCCTCTGTTGAAGAGATCCGCGTTAGAGCCAGCTTGCACGTCATCTGATGTGGATATACGTCAGAGATAGCTTGCATGTTATATGTTGTAGACATAAAAGTCAGATACAGCATGGACGACATCTGTTGTGGGCATCCGTGTTTGGGCCAGCTTGCAGGTCATCCGTTGTGGACAGTGTGTTAAAGCAAGCTTGGGTATCCGTGTTAGAGCCATCTTGCGCATAATCTGTTGTTTAAATCTGCACCCTCTCCGAATCCGATTCTAATTAGGAAATTGTTAGTTACGCGCATTAGTAGATACATCGGTTCTATTTGAGTCAGGCTGAATTGATTGAAGGAAAATATTATTTCGTTTAATTAGGATTTAAACTAGGGCCTTCTAGAGTAATCGTCTTAATCAATGCGCCATTCTTGTAAATGAAATAATAACCTATTAAATTCAAAGGGTCAATGACTCAATGGCACTTTGATAGACAGTCTTAAAATAACTTAACTATAATTGCCGCTGTGCTTTTATCAAATTTCTCATTTTGTTGTTGATTATTTTTGATTTATTGAACATGTATTTATTAGTATTGGCATTCATATTATACAATTTGAATCTGAATCTTGTATTTCTTTGGAATACCATATAAGCTTACTATGTTTGCAGATTTGAGTGAAAACACAAACTTTGAATCAAAATAGCATGTGTTTTTTAAACTTTTAATCAACTTCCACTTTATTGAATACACTGTTTCGACTCTGTGACATTATGTTGCAAAATTCTGTCCTTGCACTCTATTGCAAATTCATTCAACATAAATCGGTAACTAGGTTGACTCAAAGGAATACAAAATTAACCTGTCATAGCCTTTCGCAAACGCAACTGTTCCTGAGAGGTATTTTACTCAAAAAGGTTGCAAAAATCCTATTTATTACTGTTTTGGGCTCATGGTAGGACATATATGTGTGTAACACCTATTGACAAATTAGCAAATACATAGTAATGTCGTTGTGCACGAAATAAAACATGATATTACAAGGTAAACACATTGTGTACTGTATCAAATTGAATGTTTCTGAAAGCAATATAATATTTAAATTATCGACACTTTATTTTGTGAATACTGCTGTCTTTCAAAACAAATCAACAAAGCATGATTCACAAGAGAGGAACTCATTGACTTTTGAAATTATTTTCCAGTCATTTTACCTTCACAAATTTCATGGTCCAACCAACACCTAACAAGCATTATCCTACAAAAAGATATTGGCTTCCGATTTTTAATCAACTGTTAAGCATGAAGACAACTATTGTAGTAGGGAATTCTAATCACTTTTAAATTAATCCCAATCCCAGAGCAATGGCACGCTTCTTCTCTGCTTCTGTGCGGACCGAACCATTTTCCACTGCCTCGGCTGCATCTATGTCTATCTGATCAACACTGTCAACTTCAGAATCTGTGTCGACTCTCGCTGCAGAATGAAGTTGTGAAGGACTCACCACGAGATGACAACTGGCTACTTAAGGTACGTTAGCATTTTCTTATATTGGAACCTAAATTTGCATTTCAAGAGACCAGTTTCTCTTTTTACCTCAACTGTTGTAGATGAATGACAATTAAATTTCTTTTGCAAATAATACAAATGGCTATTGCCTCATAACGGTCCAAATAGATTTTTAGTCAGGGGGTATGCTGAAACCCGGAGAACATGGTACTCATTCGGAAGATTTTCGATTTATTGTACCACTGAGCTGTTTCTATTTAAACTGGCATCGTACAGAGAACATGGCCATCCAAGGTCTATTTTCAAACATTTTAAGTTACTGTCACAGACTACTCGAAGAACTAAACAACCATAACCTGTCCCTTTGATAAAGCCGACCTTACACGGATATTGGAGCAGTCCATGCAATTGAGGTTCCATCAACAGCCCCTACAACGACAAGCATTACACATCGTTGATGAAATCCTTCGGCAATGATCATCAGCTCATAACGAGACTCTGGAAATATGATGTGTTGCCCCATAATTGCTTGCAAGACTCAACATGTTGAAATGACTGTGTTATGTCTAGAGTTGTGCCATTTTATTTTAGCTTGATTGCATTGACAGTCTTCGACTTATTGAGACACTCGAAAATACGTTATCTGGAAGAATCAGTTCTTGGTATATATGTAGAAGATGAAGAAAATGCTCATAAACAAGGTTAAAACTAAAACGTCCCCATTTATAGGCGGATACCACATCCACTACGCAAGTGTGACAAATTATTCAATGAAAGAAGTGTAACTTCTAAGCCATTTCTTATTTGATTGTTAATACTGTAACAGATTGCACACTTGATTATTGTATTTTTGATAAATATTCCTTCATATTTTTATTCATATTGTTAGCCTTACAAAAACACTTCCATATTCTAAAAAGGCTTCTTCACTCCAAAGCTACCTTTTTTATTCCAAATCGGTCAGCCGCGCACCTGTAAGATTTTGGATACCAAGCATACACAAAGTTACCAATATCGTTTGTCGAAAAACATTGTGCACTCACGTACCATACATGGTGCTACAGTTTCAAAGAAATTCTACAAAATAAATAAGGCATACATTAACAATACACTTTTCTTGGAAAATAATGTGTAGTTAACTAAATTCCATATACATAACTTTATAAGTTTAAACATATTTATTCATTTCGTAATCATACAAATCAATACATTATTGGCAACAATGCAACAGTTGCAAATTATAAATTCATGGATTAGAAAACAAGCATAAAAGTTATATTAATTGTTTTCCATGGTGGAGTTGACTCATGTATGTTTTGCATTTAGGCGGCCACAATAACATGGATGCGCTCACGTAAATGTTAGGATTATGATTGGATCGGGTTCAAAGTTAAAACGGAATCATAGTAGTGTGTATATATGTCATACAAACAAAATGAATAGTTGATTAAGAAAGTATTGAGGCGTAGTGTCACAGAGGCCCCTACTAGGGTCGGGTAAAAGTCCATAGCAGCATCGTTCTACGAGTCAAATCGTTTAGTTGCTTCAATAAACTTCTGGACGCGAAAAAAAAATATAGTGTTTTCCTGATAGGTCAGATGTTCGTCACCACTAAGAAGGTTATTTATGCAAACATGAATAGTTCGTACAGACACATTATTTGCGTCACAGACAGGACAGCACCAGGGAATATATGTTTAGGTGTTTGAGAAATCATGGAGATTAGTGGTTGTAAAGGTGTGATCCCGGTGCTGAAGCATACAACGCTGACCGTAATGAGAAGAAGCCGTATGGACCCGAACCCGACTTACCCGAGAAGGCCCCTGTGACACCAAGGCATATTATCAGTACCAGAACAATCATTTCCAAAAGGCAAAAGGAGGCGATTAGACGCGGGGGATAAACAGTGATTTAGAGACATTTTCGATGTGGATGTGTATTGTTTTATATCATTCGTGTTTATTATTAGATATTTTTAAGTTAGATTTGGATATGGATGGATATTTAGGCGGGAAAATGATTATGTTGTGCTTGAGGGTGCTCTTACTTTGGCGAGAGCCTGTTTTGAGTTATATAACGATTTAAGGCAACCCCAACATGAAAAGTAAAGCCATATTTGCAAAGGTACATTACAGAATAAGAGTTACACAGCAATTGTAAAAATATTTTAAGACCATCCGTGTAAGATGAGAGCACAGACGTAAGACATAGTTGAAGTTATATGGACTCTACACATAACAATATAAAAGGGTCGCATTGCTGTATAACAATTAGGATGTTGCTTAAGATAGTTAACATAGCTGTGTTTATGTGCAAGTCAAGTGCCACAAATATCATTTCATGAACAAAACAGCGGCACCATACACAATAAGGCGCTTAAGATAGCTAACATATCTGTGATAATGTACAAGACAAGTACCACAAATATCGTGTATTGTTGGAGCCGACGTAAAACAAAGAACTCAGCCATAGTCATAGTTTGAGTTATCTACGCGAAAATAATCTTAAGGAACTCTCTAAAAGTAAATAAGCATTAGACATGCGTTTTAAATAAGTTAAAAAGAATATAATGGGATTCATAAGTAAATGTTAAGTTCAATACTTATGTGACATTTTATGAACAAAGCAGCGGCACTACACACAACAAGGCGCTTGTCTGTTTTGATTGCCTCGTGTAAAAACAAGGTCGATATCTTCGATGACGGCACGAGGATTTGAACAACGCTCAATAAGGCTAATTAGGATAGTCTAATCTGGCTATTGTATAGTGCACAAAATAGCTTACGGATCTGGCTTAAACCTCGCGAGATCGTGTATAGAGTCACATTTGTGAATTTTCTCTTCGTGGTCCTTAACTACGATCATTCCATTTAATTGTTCCATTTGACATAACTTTATTATTTTGATATAAATATTAAATATATATGAAATAGAAATTGAACAAAAATACATTTTAATAGATTAAATCAATCATAAATTAATTATTTACTTATCAATACTTAAACGTTGTGTGCTTCAGGTAGATTTTCCATCACTTAACAGCGCTTTCTGTAAGGAAGTTTGGGAGTAACAGTTTTAGTAACAAAAACTTCCAACATACAACACTATTAAGTGGAGAATCAGCCAAATTCAGTGCATGATTTAGAAACATGATTTGTTTTAAATTAATAGTTATTTAATAGTTAAGTTATCTTGTTATTCCTACTGCAATGTGGATAAGAAAAATACAAAACAACAGCCTTCAAACCTGATTTGTTGAAATTTCTAGTAGCCAACGAGACCCGAAATCTATGCCTGCATTGAGTGGCACAATTTGTCCGGCATATCGTCACCCCTTACTGACAACACACACCTGAAAATAAATACAATGTATAAAAACATATATAACTGTATTTATTTGTTTTGAAAACAAAAACTATTATGACGAACATGCTTTAGTCTACGTCAGCTATGATAAAACTGAATAACGGATTTGAAAATAATACTAAATTTTAAACAAATGGTCGAAAACAAAAATAAATTAAAAAAAACGTTCAATTATACGAATACATAATAACCGACATTATAATAACGATGATCACAATTATTATCGGATAGTAACACCATTAAAAAATAGTACAAGAAACGGGTAATACATGTACATGTAAATGATCCTATAAAATAGAGTTATCGACCCCAGTCTGATCTATTTCAGAATTATCGACGAATCTATCGAGTAGCAACACTAACAATTCAATAAGCGCTCCCATCTTGAGACGTTCCACTTACTGTACATTATGTTGCAGTTGATACAACGTTTCTGATTTGTTTTTTCCAGGTATCGGGTCCAATCAATTTTCATCGGGTAACTAATGATACTAACACCTTACAATACGCTTTTTGTACAGTTATTCAGTTATTCATTTTCGCGGACGATAATCGTGTTCCGCGCTTTTTGGATCTGCTCATGTAAATAGACAAAGATAAGCTTGGCATTCTACAATCGCCCCCCCCCCCCCGCGATTGTATGCACTACTATCGCTCTGTCGCCATCGTATTGTCGCACTGTCGCATTGCCGTCATCGTACTATCGCGTTGTCGCATTGTCGCCATCGTAATATCGCATTGTCGCCATCGTACTATCGCATTGTCGCCATCGTACTATCGCATTGTCGTCATCGTACTATCGCACTATCGCATTGTCGCCCTCTGGATTTAAATGCGTAACCAAGATGGCCCTAACGGTATTCCGTATCCGACGGAAAATATATGAAAGAGTACGGTTTTGTAGTGTTTTATGGCCACTTGTTCAGACGAAAAAAGTGTAAATTTATGCGAAAATGTTTAGTCCGTAACTCTTTAGTGGCATTGTTTTTTCGCGGAAAGTGAAAGTTCCGCAACAAATCAAAATAAAAATTAAAATTGAAATAAAAATTAAAAAAAAAAAAATAAAAAAAATAAATAAAATTTATGCGAAAATGTTGATTCCGTACACTTTATTGGCATTGTGTTTATCGCGGAAAGTGAAAGTTCCGCAAAAAATTAAAATCCAGATAGTTTGTATATGACTATATGTATTTTAGCGGGATCCCAAACTGCTTTTCATATGTGACATAGATTTTGAAGTGCTAAGAAATACATAGCATTATTGCTGCAATTAATTTCTAAGAAGTCACAGACGTTCATCACATATAATACGATAGATTTTCAAGTATGCATGTTTATTGTTATATTCTCGGTACGTAAAAGACGCAAATGTAAACAGTGTGTTTTACAGTTTTATCGCGTAAATTCCATTATGTTCTAACGATAATTTAATTGTGAACATGAATTAAAAGATACTTTTTTCTAATATGCTTTCCTTCTTGGAAATGATGCTGTTAACAAATCGTCGAGAGAATAGTGATTCTACACGAAAACAATTACACTAATGTAGATAGAAGAAATGAACCGACGGGGATGAGTGGATTAAGCGACCGTTCGCCAGCATTAATATACATAGTAATAGGCACAGTGTGAAACATTCAGGACTCACACATGAAATCGTAATTATATTCAACGTTCATAGAAAGTAGGTCTACATGCTGAATGGTCAACATGCTCGATTAAGCCGTGTACTGAAAGTTTCTTACCTAAACATACATTTCATTGTCATGATTAAGAGTTGTATAACTAGCTGTCATAGAGCAACTTGCATGCACTAATGTATAGTAAAAAAACGTGAGGCAGTAGTAGGTGACAGCTATGCGTAGTAATGTGAGAATTTACAAGACAAGAAAACGACAAGCGTATAGACTTCGAACCCGTTTTTTTTATCTATGACTCACTTATCCATCTTAATGTTATAATTTACGCTGATATTAAATCAGATAAAGTGGGAAAGGTTACAAATATAGAGCCAGCCTCGCGGGGGAAAAAAATAGGCATGTATTTTGTATAGATAATGTACTTGTGCTTTCTTGGTCTACGTGACGGCAATCTTACAAAGATTTCGTTATTGAACATATCTTGAGATGTCATGAAATTAACATATGCTTCAGACGCTGTTTGGTAAAAGGTCCCTAGACATTGTGTTGCCCAATCTCGACGACAATGAAACTTCTTGGTAAATTGGAGATGTAAACATGACTCATTAGTTTGCTGCGTTGATAGTCAATGAAAGAGTCGCTTGTATGCAAATAAGCGTTCAGTTTCAACAATATCGAATTATGTGACGTTTTACGGAAATTGGATTCACGATACCAATACTGTGCCATTATAGTTATACACGAAATAAGCTATCCTGATTTTCAACATAGATCATCTTCATACGCACGCTGTTCAGATATACTACATTCATTTGTAGGGAACTATACATAGGAGTTTTATTAGCATGTGCTTAAGCGAAGTGACCAAAAACATATTCAAGTATTTCTGTCAGAACACATTAATCATTAAATTGATTAAATAATGCTTGAATCAAACTCTGCTACGGACACACACACATTAGATTGCATGATAATTTATTACCAGTCTCAAAACCAGCTGGTATACACGTTAAGTTAATAATTTATAGCACGGTCTTTTCATTAAAAATAAAGAATGTAATAAGCGTGTTATCGTTGCATGCTTCAGTTGTACATTTAACCAATAAAGATTTCAACCAAAATGCCCTCCATTATTTTGCTCACATTTGATGTAGTTGTAACTTTAAGGACAAAACATTTGAACAACATATGTTACATCAAAATCTGTTTAATATGAGTCACCGACCCACTATTCATAATAGAATCAAAATATGTTATAAAAATCAATTGTAACATAATTATAGTGAACTGTACACATACATATTTGTGTTATGTTTTTATTTTTGGAAAATGCATGTCAATAATATGCGTAGCACAGCTTTATTGCATGATATAAATTATAGAAGCAACAAGAAGCAAATGTGAAGAGAAATACAAAATGTGGTTAATATATGTTGAACATTCAATCTAAAGTGTTATATTGTTATAACATCTTACAAACTTTGTTCAAATTTGAATTGCTACATAACTGAATGGTTATGTTTTATTTTTAGTTTGTGGCATTTAAAAAATACTATAAGATGATACTTTGTCATAGGGCAGAAATTGTATTGATATATCCTTTTGGGTTAATATCCTATTCATGTGCATGTTTTCTTACATTTCTTTTCATAAACATACGAAAATCTGATACAAATATGTGAACGTTTTAAATGACAGTGTAAACAGCATACATAAAAAGAAAGGATTTTCTAAAATGCTCAGTTTGTAAAATGTAACAGGTAAACAGTCTGTTCATCTGTTTGTTTAAAAAACTTTGTAAAAATATTTTAAGAGAAAAAGTATGTTATTTATATTAACCAATACCATAGAGTTTTCATTTATTAAATGCTATTATGTTTAAGTGAATCTATATACAGAATATTAACATAATACGGTGTAAATGGTCTACATATGAAGTTTTGGTCTTCTTCTTCACCTATAAATTGTCTTCATACTTCCAGTTTACGTCCCTTCTGAGGATAACACAGAAATACTGGCTTATCACATAACGCACACTGTGGTCTGATACACTGTAATAAATATGTCATGCTCTATGACAGAACAAAACACTGCAAAAATAGATAGATTAAGGATTCTATGATTGTTCCAAACGGTGGTGAGTGTCAACATCATTAACAAGTTTATTACAACATTATAACAATTATCCAATCACATATTTTACATTGACTTTTTATTTGTTAATTGCTATTGGAATTACTAATTTCACAACAAACTAATTATTTCCATGTTGGTTATATTTCCTTTAATAAAATAAATATTAGTAAATATGTGTTAATAACGTGTTTGATACAAATTAAAGTTGAAGATTTATATATTTTGACATTGTAGCCCTTTTTTACAGAGGATCATACACACATAAGTTTTTTTTCACCATTAGACGACAATTTTGCTGAAAATAAGCAAATGTTTACAATAAAAGAATGAAGTAAACTACTGTTGTGTATAAAATGACCTCATGTTTATACTCAATTTTAAGAAAATTACATATTATCTAGAGAACTTTTTATGCAATTAAGCTTCAATATAATTTTTTTAATAACTTCAGATTATCGCTTTTTCAACTTAGAATTAGACGACAACGGTTACCATGGCGACGCCGACTTCACTCGTGAAATATGACATTATGAAATGATGTTACTAGTCACCAGGGACCACAAACTGGTTATATTAAATATTGTTTGTACAAGTTTGCTTTTGATATTACTTTTTCTATCTTCTATAAGATTATGTCTTGCAAAACCTTATATCAAATTAAATTAGCGATGCATGATATAAATGCAGATAGATTTAAATGAAATTCAGCTGATCTGAGTGGCTTCACAAAAACAACCTGTTTCAATTGTATTAATGCATCTCTGATGTTCTCAAGCTTATGGATAGTAGTATTTTAACAAAGTATGGATATATACTGCAAAAATACTACTTTCATAATGATTACTTAAATTATTTTATGTTTAATCAACAAACAGCACCTTTCGTTCTTGTTTTATTTTCTCTTCATTGTTGTACACAAATGTCGAAAGCAAAGAAAGACGTAAGAAGAACATATTATAAACATATAATTTTAACGATTGAACAGACGCATATTTTACAGAAAAATAATAAAACTGTTCAGTGGAGACAATTTACACTTTTGGTGTTGTTTTCTCATCTCAATTGTCCTGTTAAATGTAACATTACATTGACATGCTTATATAATACATAGTTAAAAAGTGACAAATAAGTACTAAATAAATCAGTGTAGGTCTGGTCGCTCAATGCCGAAGAATCAATATAATGCGAACGTTTAAGATTGATAGAAAGCCCCTTGTATTGAAAAACACAACGTTTTTTAGACTAATTCTTGAATACGCTGATGTAGTCGGGGATAACATGAAATAGAACTTGAAAAAAATTAACAGTACAGCAAGGATTTTTATTTACATATTTATATATTAATATATTAATATATTTATATATTTATATATAAATAAATTCATTTATATATTTATATATTTATATATTAAGCTATTTATATATTCAGTTATTTATATATTCAGTTATTTATATATTTGTATATTCAGTTATTTATATATTTGTATATTCAGTTATTTATATATTCAGTTATGTGTATATTCAGTTATTTATATATTTGTATATTTATATTTTTATATATTTATATTCACTGTTTAGGGTAAGTATATAATAAGAACATTGAATAGTTGTATCTTATTCAAATAAACTTGAATGTTCTAAGAATATGAATACAAATAGCAATTATTGCTATTAATACAAATAAACATTCAAATACAAAGTATTTCTATGGAGAGACACTAATGATAATATAATTCAGTTATTAATTTAGCTGTTTAAAAAATAAATGTTGTAAGAGTTTTAATTGTATTGACGTTGTCAGTACGTAAGAGTTAGATAAATTTATCATTTTGTGTGATTTCAAATATATTTATGTATATATTGTGTTTAAAGACTATTAAGAACTGGGCATTCGACTAAGTTGAATTCATCTTTGAGAATGTTAGAGTGTTTACATGTAATGTTTTAATACGGTGTCTTTCAGGCTTGTTCCATCGCCCTACTTCGACTCCGAAACTATGCCGAAAAAGTCCTATATAGAACAATAATGCCATGAAGATCTAAAAACTCATTATGCAATTTTAAACTAAGCCCACATATATGAAAGTGTCTTGCTTAGTTTCCACATTATCTAATTTTGTTATAGCGCCTTGGTAAATTTAAGAGCTAATTTTGTTCAGCTGTGATATCAAATTAGTATAACAATCCTTCCCGAACCAGTAAGTTGCTTGCAAGCATTTAGAAATTTGTACAAAGTTACGCTTAATGGCCAAATGCAAAACCACGACATGACTCATACAATTTTTAAACATTTATTTCAATCAATTTTATATTCATTTTGATTTGAAATACGATCACATTGTCAGATACTATTTATCTAAAACTGCCATTGGAGTGTTCTTCAGGTTTTCTTTCTTGCGATCACAGGTTTCGACAAAAATATTAACACATTTGAAAGAGTTGAGACAGTCTAAAACCTTGCAATTTTAGTCATTTTTAACAGCTTCTCTCAAACTAGCATCATGCAATTGAGGTTTGGAGAACACTATCGTATACTTTCTTACTTTAGAAGCACAATCGTATCAATGTGCCTCCCTTTTCAATTATATAAATAAGTCCATATTAAACTAGTCTGACTATCTTAAACGCCTGTTTGCTTCATATTATTAATCAAAATATAGAAATTACGTTTTCAATATACTTTGACATAACAAAATATGCGCACAATCAATCATTAAATGATGACAAAAATAAGAATTTCTCTATGTTTCATGACGAGATACACATTTGTTTATTATTTTCACATATTGAGAAGTATTGTTGCTTTGAACTTAAACGTATTCATTTACAATGTATATGTGTTTCACATTTTACAACTTTCACAACATAACTGTATGTTTAGCCGTAAACTGGTATACTAACCTGTTTGGCAAATATCTCCTTTCATATGATTGACATGCATTTAAGAGACAGACTTGTAATTGCCAAATGTAAGGGTAGATTTGTGATCCATAATAATGTTTTCAGCAAAGAACAGTGTTGATGTAACTATACAGTTGTTTGCTGCTCCTGAAAAAGTTCACAATATACAGCCGTGTCACATTCAGCCCTCGGACTCAGTGGGTGCGTTTTAATGTACGTACTAGTATCGCAAGTTCTAACACCACACACTTCGGACGTACAATATTGAATTAACTCGTATATATGTGCTTTGTATTTATATTTTTCGTTCCGGTACTACAAATTATATCTACATATATACTTGTATACTAGGTTGTTCCCAATAAAAAGTATCAGTATATTGCTCGCCGACCCTCCTGTACATGACGCTTATTACAGTAAAGATGAACACAAAATTTGGCTGAAATTAACAACATTTAGGTCTTGCTCAACGCTTTCGAAGTTTATTATAGAAGCTGTATTGAAGATATGCATATGCTTATAGTAGACATCTTCTGATGATGCATATGTTAAGAAAACGGTGTGCCAGTCATTTTATTTTTGATTGTGAAAATGTTATCTGTAGTTAATCATAAAAAGCGATAGCATGGCCTATACTGTTATAAAAAGTCATTATTTATTAATGAATTTTGCTGAAAGAATACTAGTATAAGAATAAACCTGCAATTAAGGCTAACATTGCCGATCTTTACGGTTATTCAAAAACTATACGGATATCACATTCAATTATCCGGATACGGATTCTGGCATCCATTTATATCCGTCAGGCTAGTTTTATTGATACAAACAGTCAAATCATAATAGTAAAGTCGCTTCTTATGCGATACTGTTAACATGTGGAAAACAACAGTTACCTCAAGCAGCATAGCTTGAGTAAAACTAGTGAAACTAAAAATGGATGATATCTTGAATATTCCATGGTTTTACTCATTTTAGACATACATCTAAATTCAAACATGATTATATAAGGTGTATACATATTAATTGAAAACAACAGTGATTAAAAAAAAGGAAACTAAAACTTGATCTCACTCGATCTTGCATTTATGAACACATTTATTTCAAAATGAATTACTCTTATACAATGTAAAATCAGTACACACTTGTAAAATGTTTTTCACCTCATGTCTGTATAGGCTATTTTGAGACACTCCGATGGAAGCTTCCTTAATTTAGAATGAAACTTGCCATTTGTGCCGAATAACAAGCTAAAGGTCTCATGTTGTTGATTTACATGCGGACTAATGACTCTACGTAACGTGTAAAGAATGTGTTTGAGATGTAATGAGATTTCTATGCATCGATGCTGACATCGAAGATACAAGTATACAAACAGACTTTTGCTAGCAAATTGCATGCCTGTCAACTATTTGAGATACTCGAGTCTTTGTACAAGATTGCCAGCATTTTCTTACAGATGCGTATAAATAATTAGCTGAATTAATATTTAACCATCATGACCTGCACTAGTTTTAGAATAAAATGATGTTTGACATGTCGTGTATTCCAACGAGAAATGTAAAGTAAGGATCGGAAGTGAGATTAAATAGCTGGACTGAGTTATAGATTGCTACGACCCTTTTCTAAATAGGCGAAAAATATGTCTTCATATATTTTGTGGTAATCCCTTACGCGGACAACTGATGAATTTTATTGTTAACGGCGATGCATAAGAAACAGTCTTTACAACGATAAAACCGTGGGCGCCCTGCTATCTAAGCTACAACATTCTGAAAGGACGCTCGCCGTTAAAAGATATAGACATGATTAAAAGATGTCAATGCATGATAAGGATATTGATAGGTATTCGTTATACATTCGTTTTTTTCTATTTAATTATCAATGTATTTTAATGTAAAACAAATGTTGACGTATACTCTGAATATCTTCTATTGTATATAGTGTTCTAACGTGTCACAGTTTAATGACTTTTACGAAACACGAAACTGTTCAAAGGTATGGCCAGACTGAATGAGCTGATAAATAAAATACGTACATGCAATAGAACGTTCAATTGTCTAACATCAGAATAGGAAAGACATCAATTAGAATATTGGTTTGATTTTGTAGTCACTATTATTTTAAAGATACACTTAAATATATAAGAGCTTTCTCTTTTTCATCCAATAATGTACTTAACTCTGTGTGCATGAAACAAACCTTATGGGGGAAAGTGATTGCGTAGGTAATCATTGTCCATCAGCATTAATAACACGAATCAATAATTGTTTTGAGAATCGTTTTGTACATTGAAAAGCAAATTGAATGTTCTAGTATCGATCGAAGATTGACTGAACAACACATTTATTGATGCGTTATAATAAATAGTTTTGTTTTATTGATGATGATTCTAAGTATTTGTATTTCGTTTTTTTTTATTTCTTAAATTGTTGAACAATGGTTAGACATAAATATTTATAAATAACAATATTTTGCATTTTCGTATATGGATTAAATCAATAGATATATAGGTAACATAAAAGCTCAAAATCAGCGAATATTTTGGCAAACAATTTTGTATATTATGTTAACCCATTCTTGGACACTTTTGTATTTGTTTATGCTATGCGTTTAAACTTATGAGTAAACTAATACATTTGATAAAATTCTGTATATTCGAAATGGATAACGCCAAAACAGGATTTAAATTACGGAATATGTTCAAGTTGTCATGTGCTAACTGCCATGGCATACGTTTTGTATGTTTTGATTGATTGAACAGAAATTCCACAAATCATACAATCAGAAATACCACAAATCATAAAATCAATATCTTGGATGTGAAATGTATCCGAATATGCTTGAAAACGTATTATTTAATGATTATCAATTTGATTTAAGTAAATAGAAATTGGATATTGCATAAAATGAAAAGGCGTGCATAAGATTTCAGATGCTTTTCAAAAATTTTGAACTAATTGTTTTCATCTCAAAATATTGCAACTATCAAAATAGTGATGGTATCCAATAAGAATTGTTTTATATTCTAAATAAATCTGGTGACCACTTATAATATTATTATGTTGCCTGTTTACAAACGACTGTTTAGGTGCAAAACAATATGACAATTGTATGTACAACTTAAAACCTATTACAAATACTGGGTAGGTCCTTAAACCCTATTTGTATCAGATCATCGGTTATGTTCTATATTTTTAAAGGGAAATTGTAACATCACATTTTGCAACGCACTTGCTCATTGTATTATAAAATTCGTGCGGTAATATTTTAGAGAGTTTCGCATTAGATTTCACATATATTTATTTATTATATATTTTATAAACAATGAATAGCAAGGGATGCTCTTTACAAAGAAAAATGCTTTTATACTTCAAGCAAAGACAGAGAATTGCATTTGCTTTCCATGTGGGTTGTAATTTGATTTTCCACGATGCCGCTGAATACGTGGGAAACGTAATTTACACCGAAGGTGGCATTTATCGTATCGGAAACAAACAGAAATAGCAAGATGATTTGTTCCTTTAATTTTAATGACATTTTTCTTTTGTATTATTCGATATTGACTGTTATGGGAAATAATGAATGACTTGCTTCAGTGTGCATAGCATAGTACAGCTTCTCCACGATATGTAATGTTGTTCAAGAAGTAGGGTAAATTATATGGCTCATGTAAAAGACTTGAGAGCTAGATTCAGAAGTTCTAATTTGTAATTAATACATAAACTCATATAACCGATAGTACATTAGAATTTAACGAAAAACATTTATTTTGACCTGTATTGTTATTGGCTTTCCAGTTCCTACCACAATGATTTTTTTCAGAATACTACATTGTGTATAATAATACTACACATTAAGCGTATCATGATACAAGCAATACCAATCATAATAAAAATATGTGTACAATAAAAATACATCATATGTGAATAGACTAATGGAAATAGTTTTTGTACCTGTATTATTAAATAAAACGAATATGTTTGTATAATAATCTGCCGCCAAACTTGCAACAAATGTAGGCTGAAAGACGTATTACGCATGGTCCTCTTGGCATTTCAAGCAGTCAATATTTATAAGTTACAATAAATCAAAGGATACGTCGGTTATGTAGCGTTTGGTGGGAATAAGTTGTGAAATCATATTAAGTCTATATATATATCCTCCTTCAAAAATGACCTAATCAGGTTTGCTTAAAGCGATAACGTCGCTTAAGTTAAGTTTAGTTAAAATAAAGTACATGTATATACATTTTTTATCTATAATTATATTTATATATAGAACTCGGTTTTTGTTGAGCTTAGAACTCTGACGTTTTATTATTAACCATAGTCATATAACATGATTAGTCATGCTCATTGGGTCATTGTCGACCTGAAATGGCTTGAAGTCACCCGGGGATGACTAGAAGCCGATTCATGTCACCCTGGGGTGACTTCAAGCCGATTCTAGTCACCCGGTCGACTTGAAGTCACCCCAGGGTTACATGAATCGGCTTGAAGTCACCATAGGATGACATGAATCGGCTTCTTGTCACCTCCGGCTGACTTAAAGCCATTTCTGGTCGACAATGACCCAATGAGCATTAGTCATAGGCAAATTAGTCAGGAAACGTTTGGACCAATAATTTGCTGCTCAGTTTGGGATGCAGCGATGGACTACTGAATTGGTGGAGAGTTGTACGAAATATTTTGATAACGACAACTTGTCCGAATTGCTATACTTTATCGACTTGTGATAATCTGTTTAAAGGGTATTAAATTTGAATCATACATACGCGCTTTTAATGATTGTTTAGGGTAATAAAACGTGCAAGTTGAGAATACAACCATGGCTATAATTGTTGACAGATATTGTGCTTGATCTTGTAATTCTGGGTTAATTGTGTGATTGTGCTAGACATACAAAAGGTTTAATCTTGCAATTATTTGAATCAATTTTTCCAAGGAGGAGACTCCAGTTGTAATTAGTTTTCTATCAAGTATTGTAGTATATATATGCCTCTGTATTATATAGGTAATTGTCGCTTGCAATAGAAAGGATCTATCATTATACTGTTCTGGATTTCCTTTTTAAATAGGATACAACATTCAATGTTTACATTCAAAACGCATAAGCAGTTTTTTCTCGCAATATACACCTATTATTAAGAGCATTGCGAGTCGTGTGTGTGAATGTGTATGCATTTTGACTTATGACATTAAATATAAAGTTGTTTCATCCGTATTATGTTTCATTAAATTTGAACAGACAAGAAGAAGAAAAAAATAGCATCGTTGCCTTTGTTTAGCTATTTTCATTTTTTCATCCTCATCTACGCCATAATACACTAGGGCAATATGTATATAACCCGCAATATTGCAAATACTATGACCCAATGCTTTTAGCCTAAAACCACCAGCTGATCTAGACTAAAGTTTGATTTAGCGTCTTCCGCTTTGTCATATAACGCCTACAAGAAATTCACTTTGTATCTCAATAAATGATTTTAGTTCATTTTGTTACGATAAATTATACCGATGTAGTGATTTCATCACTTATAGTATCTGTTTTGCGTTTAAATGAATGTGTCATGTATTTGTCAAACCAATCTTTGTTCCTCCCCAATGTCCTATTATCCATGACAGTACTTTCCCCATGCTGATTTTAGTTTTATGTTTATGGTTCATGCACTCGTACAATCAGTATCAACTAGAGCTTTGTCACAGGCGTGACTATACCCCCACATGCTGAATTGACAAATAATATTTTGCATGCTGTCTTCACAAAACAAAGAGAAGCTAATTTATGGCGATTTTTAAGAATTATCATGCCATTATCATTTATAGCTATTTTGACCTTTAAAATCTTGAACTCTTTCGCATGACACGCCGTCCAATGACTGTAAACAAAATTAATGTACAGGGTCATGTTAAAATCTCACAATGAATGACAAAGTTATGGCTCGGAAAAGCTCATTTAAGGCCATTTTTGACTTTTGAACTACAAGTGTGATCTTGACCTTGGAGATATCGACGTTATTCGTTGCCTGACACACCGTCCAATGATTGTGAACAAATGTACCGTGTAATGTTTAAATCTCACAATGAACGACATCGTTATGGCCCGGACATTCTCATTTATTGCCAAATTTGAACTCAAAGTGTTACCTTGACATTGGAAATATCGACGTAATTCTTTCGCATGACACGCCGTCAAATGATGGTGAACAAATGTGTAGAATGATTTTAAAGTCTCACAATAAATGACAAAGTTCAACCAGACATAGCCCATATTCAAATTAAAACTAGACATCATCTAGATACAACTTCTTACCAAGTTTGGTGAAGATCGGATGAAATCGGGACAGACAGACCGACCGATAGATCGACCGACAGACAGACCGACAAAGTCACTCCTATATAGCCCCCATTACAAATGGTAATGGGGTATAATAAACAACTTGTAGGTAACGTTTTATAATACATGTTGTAATTTACTAGCGGTATACGAACAAATTAAATGTATCATTTTCATCTATTTTGCGGATGTAATTGTAAAGGTTTTTGAAGGTATAAAATACAGTGATATCAAATGCACTAATTGATGGTTTTAGATATTTCATATAGATATTATATGTAACAATATGTATGATTTCCACCAAGTCAAAAGCATGAGACTTCAAATTTATGAGCAATACTTATTTTTTTAAATGAGGTATTGAAGGCGAAAAAGACTGTTCGATGATGTTTTATTTTATATATATGATGTTTTATATATACACAAATTAATTTAACCATTAAATGTTGAAATTTATTTAAGGCAAAATCGAAGGATTGTATTATTTTTGTTGTTTTGTATCAGTGCTGGAAGAAACACTATAGCTGATTGGATCGAAAAGCGATAAATTATATGAGCCGTGCTCTGCGAAAAAGGGGTTTAAAGCAAGTGCGTCAAGTGTCGTCCCATCTTAGCCCGTGCAGCCCGCACAGGCAAATCATGGACGACACTTTTCGCTCTTATGATAATTTTCGATTAAAGAAAGTCTCTTCTAAGCAAAAATGCAGTTAAGGCGGACAGAGTCGTCCCTGATTAGCCTGTTAGGACTACACAGGCTAATCTGGGACGACACTTTGCGCACACCCAGTAAACTCCCTTTTCTCAATGACGTATGTTCAGCTATGTGTTCAGTGCAAATCATTGAGTAATAAAAAGAAGCACATACAGGTAGCTTGCAAAGTTGACAACTTAAATTATCCATGTTTCATTGTTTCTTTAATATATACTTTCGCAAATAAGTATGCATATATAGAAAACAACCAAAAAAATATTCACGACTCTAAGTTTGATAGCTTATAATTAAAATATATTATATACTTTCTTAAAGCTTTAAGACCAGTATTCATACTTAAAGCGGTAAACGACGCTTAGAATCATTACTGTACTCGCAACTAGATAGTTTGCAAATTGATGATTAGAATGTGTCCCATAAACGGGTCAGTTAATAGCCATTGGCATCGACAACATATGTAACTGCTAAACATTGTGAAATGTGAGTCCGCAAATAGCTTAATTTATCAAATACGTCTTTTATCTTAACCACACTATCTTACATATGCTGTAAGCACAATAATCTAACAACATTTAACTTAAATGAACATTCGATATCTGCCAAAGAGAATGATGTTTTTTTTACATAAACAATTCATAAAGATAGTTGACGTTTTTTTCTTAGACCTGACCTTTTTGGTTGACAATGATATGCTTTTGGGAATGTTTTAATTGTTTTTCTCATATCTATTCTGAATCTAAATGGGTTTTTTTTCATAACAATAATTGACATACTGCATTCAAGCTGTCTGAACAAGTAGCATTAGCATATTGTCTTACCATTGATGTTTCTGGCATTCAGAGTGATTGTTTGATTTAGTTGTAACTGATCCATTTTATTAATGACGTAGGGTAACACTTGTGAAAGGCATCTTCTTCGATAATGTTATCTACGCAAAAATAATAATCCAGCTATATATTTATTTAGCGTTGTGTTATGTTTTAATGTTTATCGTGCATCATTGCTATCGAGAGTTTTTGAACGATTCTAAATAATGTATCCCCACATATTTGCCTAAAAAATGAACAAGTGTTCAGATACATATTATTTAAATTATCGTTAATACAAAATTGATTTTGCTCGTTCAGTCATTCATCAGTCGTATGTTAGATCTAAAACACTTGGACTCGTTAACATTTAAAATCAAATTACTATGACTAGTATCTTTAACATATTGAGAGTTCGGTTAAAACATGACTATACTTCATTTCAGGGAAACTTTCATAATTATAAGCATCTATTCATACAACAACCAGATAGACAGGTTAGGCAAAAATTGGAAGTATAGCAGCATGTTTGTATCTTGAACTATCACCTTCAGATATAATTATCTTAACAATGATTTGTTAGTGCATGTATGTTGACTATGAACACATGACTGTAAGTAATTATTTAAAAAAAATGGCATATTAACAAGCGATAATAAAGACATAAATGACAGAATAAAACTAACAATTCATACGAGAGGATTAGTAAAACATAATAACAAAGAAATCCAGATGTTGACATAATATACTGTCCATCATATATAATATAATATTTTGCACAGTTGTGAACGCCTATACAGCAATTATTCCTTTTGTATATACATAATTCTGCAATCGTAAACTTATCCAACAAAGAAGAAGGGGTATTTTGTTTTGCTGGATGCCGGTCGGTCTGTCTGTCGGTAGACCAGTCTGTCTGTCGTTTCCGGTTTGTTTCCGATCCATAACTCGTCAACGAAATGGCCGATTGGCTTGATACTTCACATGTGCATTTACCTTAGACAGTAGATGACCTCTATTGAAATTGGGGTCACTAGGTCAAAGGTTAATGTCACGATCACACTAAGTATGAACATCGTTTCCGATCAATAACTCGTCAACCAATTGACCAATTGACTTGATACTTCACATGTGCATTGGCCTTGGACAGTAGATGAATCCTATTGAAATTGGGGTCACTAGGTCGAAGGCCAAGGTCACTATCGCACTAAGTGTAAAAATCGTTTCCGATTAATAACTCGTCAACGAATTCACCGATTGGCTTGATACTTCACATGTGCATTGGCCTTGGACAGTAGATGATCCTTTTCGAAATTGGGGTGACTAGGTCAAACGTCATGTTCACTGTCACAATAAGTGGGAAAATCCTTTCTGATCAATAACTCGTCAACGAATCGAACGATTGGCTTGATATGTGCATCGGCCTTGGACAGTAGATGACCCCGATTGAAATTGGGGAATTAGGTCAAAGGTCAAGGTCACTGTCACAATAAGTGTGAAAATTGTTTCTGATCAATAACACATCAACAAATATCGATTGGCTTGGTATGAACATTTGTCAGTTAATATTGTTTTCTTCATGTTGTCTCCCTCGCGATCACAACAAGGTTTCGACAAAAATATTAATGCATTTGAAAGCGTTGAGCAAGTCCAAAAAAATGCCATTGGCATTCATTTCTTTACGGCTTCTCTCTTACTAGCATTATGTAATTTAGGGTTGGAGAACACTGTCCTTAACTTCCTCACTTTAGTAGCACACTAGTAGAAGTGTGCCTCCCTTTTCAATTAGATTAATAAGTCCATATTAAACTCATCTGACTTACCTCGGCGCCTGTGTGTTTAAAATTGTTATGCAAAATATATTTATCAAGTTTTCAAGTTAGTTTAAAATATCATTAAATACGCAAAATCAACCATTATATGATTACAAATATGAATGCATATATGTTTAATTATGAGATACATAATTCTTAATGAATTTGAATTGCGCCCTTAATATTGTTGATTTAAATGTGAACCTTAACTTATAAATATAGAACTTTTATTTGTTTCACTTGTTACAAATGTTCACAACATAATTATTTTTGCGGCGAAAAAAATATTCTTCGTAATTGTTTGGCAGAATCACCTTTTATGTGATTGAATACATTAAAAAGACATACGTGTATTTGCCAAACTCGAAGATGGATTTGTATTCCGTTTGGGTTCGTGTTAAAACACTGTCTTTTGCTGCTACTGCAGAGTTTCATAAAATTCAGCAGTGTCTTGTTTAGCCGTTTTACTCAGAGGGTCGGTTTAAATGTACGTTTAAGTACCGCTAGTTCTAAAACAACACACTTCAGACGCATAATTTTTCGATATACTCGTGTATATGTGCTTTATATTGCACGACACATATATTTTAATTCTGGTACTTCCATATATATATATATATACATATTAACATGTATACATACACATTGAAAACAATAGTGATACAAACTAACCAAAATTAAACTCGATCTTACTAGATTGTTTATTTATGAACACATTTATTTCAAAAACAAATTACTCTTATAAAGTCAGTACAAACGTGTAAAACCTATTTCACCTAATGACTGTATATGCTATTTTGGGACACTCCACTGAAAGCTTGCCTTAATTTACAATGAAACTTGTTATTTTTACCGCATAACAAGCTAATGGTCTCATGCTGTTGATTTACATGCGGACTAATGACTCTAGTTAACATGTAAGGAATGTGTTTGAGATATAATGAGATTTCTATTCATCGATGCTGACATCTCAGATACAAATATACATATCGACTTGTGCTAGCACATTGAGCCTGTCAGCTATTTGAGGTAATCGTTTCTTTCTTAATGATTGTCAGCATTTTCTTTAAAATGCGTATAAATAATTAGCAGCGACTGAATACACATTCTAACATCATGACCTGCACGAGTAATAAATTGGTAGTGCTTGATTCTTGATACAGAGGTTCGTCATGGAATGTTTAACAAAGCCCAATAAGTTCTTTTATTTAAAAATATTTAACGATTTTTTTTTCGTCAGAGTATGTTTGCCATGTCGAGTTTATTTCAACCAAAAGTGTTAAGTAAGGTTCGGAAATTAGATGAGATAAGCTGGACTGGACTGATGCACCGATTGTTACGAAACTCGTCTGAATAGGCGAGAAATATTTATTTAAATATTTAAATAATGGGTAGTAATCCCATACGTGGACAACTGATGAACTTTATATTTATAGAGATGCATACGAGATGTTGGAAACAGTCTTTGCAATGATAAAGCCGCGGGAGGTGGCATTTATTTTATCGCTAACACACAGACATGTCAAGGTAACACGTTAAGTTTAATGACCTTTTTTTTGTTTCATTCAATATTGACTGTTCTGGGAAATGATGCGTGAATGGTTACAGTTAGCATTTAACTGTACAACGTCTCCACAATATGTGTTATCAGGCCTTTTACCCTTATATAACAGGGGCCCCTTCCCAATTCAAAATAAGGTCATTTTTTACTAAAATTGATAGAGGAATTTCCAAAATTGTAATATTTCTTTTTACTTAGACATATTGGGCATCTCCCAAATTGAAAGCAATGAGTTCTAATATGATTAAGAATGCACAAAAATGTGTCTTTTAATACGTCTTCACAATGAAAACGACCCTGTTGCAAAAACTTTAAAAAAAAACACGGCCTTCCAATGAGCAGTCATCGCGCATGAAATTCCCAATTTGAAAGGCTAGGGTCTCTTCCCAATTTCCTGATGAAAAGCCCTAGTTAGTGTTCAATACGAAGTATGTATTATCTGTCTCATGTGCCCGTATTGAGGGAAAGATTCAGAAGCTCCCACTTTTTAATACAATGTGTATTACCCGTTTTTAACGAATCTCAAATACATAGTTTCTTCCGTTTCTTCCGAAATATATTTAATTGGTTGTATGTAATAATTAAACGAAAAACGTTTATTTTGACCTGCAATGCTATAGATTTTTCAGTCGCGTTCACAATAAAGTTTTTTTCCGATACATAATCGTGTATAATAATAATACACATTAAGCGTATCATTATACAAAAAATAACAATTATAATAAAAATATGTCTGTAGTATCGGCCACAACAAATTGATGATTTGTTCTACGGATGTTTGCTTCCCAAAATTGGAGCGAGCGAGCGAAATAAAAATAATTTTATGTTTATTCTATATTTTGTTAAATCACAGGCGAGCGAAAAGCGAACAATAAAAAATACATATATTGTCTATGTAAATTGATATCTTTTGCCAAATAAATGCATGATATCTGAAAATACCAGTACAAGATCATTTAGAAGTAATAATTGAGTTTAAGCCCTTATTAAATGTTTGTACAAATAATAAAAAGTCCCTAATAGCTGTTCTGCTTACTCACACCAGGTAGTGATTACTTAAATTTAACATGGTGCATGTAGTTTTTATTATCAAAGCTCAGTTTTCTGTCAATCATGGTTTTATAACATGACACAATAAATAATACAATAAATATCAAGTATAAGAAGTGATTTTTCTTTGCATCATATTTTACAGCCTGTGCCTTTTTGATTGGGGATAACGTGCGATAAACCATGAAATTGGGTATATTGAATCATTATAATTATGATTATAGATAACAGTATACCAATGGTAAATAAGTGCATGTTTAACTGCTTTCTAAAATCTTATTATAAAGTGCTAGGGCATTACACTGCTGTATGATAAACTCATTAAACCAATAGAGTTAATTTAAAAAAAATGACTTATTTTTTGGGAAATTTTCGCGAGACTTTTAAAATAAAAAAGTTACTTTTTGGGAAACAGCCTTTTTTACAATTTTTAATTTGGGCACAGCCTATAAGAGTCTGTAATTTTGGGCAAAAAAACACTGATACGAAATATCTTGTATTTGTCTTAGTTTTTAATATCATAGGTTATGGTATTATACAATACTCGATGCATTACTTTTGTTATTTAAGTACTGTTAAAATTAGAAATGAGAAGTTTAAGTTATGTAAAGTAACAAAAAAATAACTTTATAATGAAAGAAAAATTAGAAATTGGTAGTTAAAGTTTTGTTTTTTAATATAAAAAAGTCAATCAAATTCCAGTAAAGTTGTTTAGGCCCAGAAAGTTTTCTTTACTTTCTTACTTATGTTAAATTCATATTTTAGGGGCATACTGTACACCTTGCACTTAGCCATCAACAATTTGAACTAGTAGATAGGTGGCTCGTACAATTTATATTATACTCGACATTGTTTTGCCAGTCCAACGGCGACACTCCTTTGCATGTTAATTTTTAATATTTTAACTTAATCAATACCAACAAGTTTATTGCAGATTTTTACCAATCGAACGCATACCGGCGACATTTCACATCCTGATGTAGATGCGGTTGAAATTATCAAATAACACAATTTATCTGTGATGCAATGACTTATTGCTCCGGTGGATAATTAACATTTCCATTTGTGTCTTTTGCCGACATGACAAGACAGACGAACACTGCCTTTTGTTTTTACCATAAACCAATCTAATAACGCAAAGCGTTATAACACCCTATGTCGTAAAACACGTAGGCTAAATACAACTTAATCATTAAATAAATAGGTACGCAACTATTGTTTTCGTTGCGGGCGCAAATTAAAAATAAAAATATTTTTATTTAGTTTTAAGATTTTTAGGTGCGGCGAATCCATCGAACATTTAATCAATTTGTTGTGGCTTAATAAGAATATAAAATATGTGTCGACTAATGGTTATCTTTTTTATATTTACCAACATGCTAAATTAAATAGCCCATATATCAACGAAAGTGTTTTATACTAATATGACACCGACCTTTCTTAAAAATAGGCTTAAAGACGTATCACGTATTGTCTTGTTGGCATTTTGCAATAAGTCAACATGTATAAGTAACAATACATACACAGATACGTAGGCTTTATAGCGTTTGGTGGGAATGTGTTTTAAAAAAAATCACTGTGAGTATCTACAGTATGTTACCCCTTTCTTATGGAATTGATATACATGTACAGCACTGAATGAAGGCGACTTTATATACACGTGTTATTTCTTTTGGGAGCAACACAAATCGCATAAACAAGCTAATACAGGGCAGACTTATAAACTGCTTGACATAAACTAAACAAAAATGCGTACAGATGTTCCTATTGCTCCGCAAGGAAATATAGTGTCCGTTTCACTGGAAAATGTGTTAAATTGCAAACGAAAATGTACACTAAAATAAAGTACATGTATATACATGTTTTCATTTGTTAACACATGCAACAGGGCATTTCTTTTCTTTATAGTCTATTCTGCTCAAAATATTGATATGTTTAGAAATATTTTAAATGTCTGGAAAATTGGCATTAGAATATTGTCTTACTATTGATGTTTCTGACATTGAAAGCACTTGTTTGATTTAGATGCAGCTGATCCATTTCATTAATGACGTAGAGAACAATCGTGAAACACATCTACTTCACAGTCAAGGATTTTGTTTACGAAAAAATAGGAATCCAGCTATCTATTTATTGAGCCTGTTGATATATCTTCATGTATATCGTGCATCGTTGCTATCGAGAGTTGTTGATGATTCTCAATAATATATTGCCACATATTTGTTTTAAAATGCACAAGTGTTCAGGCTGACTATTTAAATAATCGTACATAAAACAAGTGAGATTACTAGCTCGTTAAATAATTATTGTTATGTTATTTATAATACACTTATCCACGTTAACATAAAAAATTAAAATGTTTACTGTTATTTTATTTTTGACAGCTTGGGACTTTGGTTCAAAAAACATTGCCCGGAAATATAGAGAATACTAGGTTAATATTGAATAGAGAGAAGTTTATGTTGCGGGCTTAGAACATCGGGAGCGCGAATCATAGTATTCTATTTGTCCCATTGATTTTTTTCAACGTGGCATCTAACATAAATAGATCTAATAACCTTAACAATAAGTTTAATTCATTCTTAAAGGCGCTTAAAATCTCTGTCTATCGAATGTAACCATGCTTAGTGACATAGAATGTATTTGTTCTGGTACGAAAAATAGCCTAAAAAAAATCACAAACAAACTGTAAAACGAGAAAAAATATCACCATATGCCTCGATTCAATTGTACGCAGCATGCAAATTGTTACACATTACGACCGCGAACAGAAGATTTTACTTTAATATAATTCATTTTATTTTCGAAAGAAAATTATCAAAATCCAATATGGCGGCAATTGCTCCTGACAAAATTATATCGATGTCAACATGCATGTACATGTAGATTTAGACACAGAGTCGTTCTAAACATAAATAATAAAAAAACTATACTCTCCTAATTTGTTCATGGACGCTGCAGATTTTGATGACGTCTAGATCTAGCCTTCACATCCTGTAGTTAACGACCCAAACACAAGATATCCCGTAATAATTCTATTTAGCTTTGAAACACGTGTGTTGCTAACGGTCGTTAACGGGTTATTCTTACTGAATAGGCTTTCTTTGATAAAATAACAAAAACAAACTTTATTCAAAAAAGAAAATACCCTTACGTTTACTTACATCCACAAAAGCAAAACGATTTGAATAGACTACTGAACCAAAATACACATCCATCAGTATTTTCTACACACACATCCAAATAGGCACGCACATTATGAAAGTCAATAACACGAATAAGCTAGATCTACATGTAGATCTAAATCCTTCGTCTCACCGGTTCCATCCGAGGTAAGTAGTCCATAGAATATGCACTTTTTTATAATTACATCCAGGATACATTAACACGAAACAAATGCGCGCCTTCCATGTTTTATTCCCAGATATCGCATACTAGTTTCGTGTACACCAAAAGATGACATCACATATAATTGGAAAATGACGTAATAAGTATGTCATTTTATGATGCCGTCAATCAGCTGATTCTAATATACGGATGGCACAAAAATATGTCCCATTACTAGATCTAAAGGTTGAAGCTCGTATAATTTTAACTCTAAAGTTGTCTCAACTCTAGCGATTTCTTATGAAAAATCATTCAGTGGTAGAATGTAAAATAGTCCGTGCACGCGACAGGTTTATTCAACAAGGTGTGGTAGAGGCTAATTAATTCCATGGGGTGTTATACCGTCAATGTCGCCGTGACGATGGAATAAAATATCGTTTCAGGGGATATCAATGAGTATCTGCATCTATTTAAAGAACAACCAGAGAAACAGGTGAGACAATCATTGGAAGTATAGCAGTATGTGTCTTTCTTTAAACTATCACTATCAGAAAGCTGATAAGTAAGTGCATGTATGAATGCATGTAACTATGAAAAAAACATAATACATAAATGACCAGTTATTAAAGTTATTATTAGAAAGGTGGAATAATAGCATGCGATAATGAAGAAACAATGACAATATGAACTACGACTGACATAATAATTACACAGTAAAGCAAGATAACAAAGATATCAAGATGTTGACATAATATACAATCATATACCGTATAGCATACATAGTTGAAAATGCACATTAATAGCACAATAATACAACTAAAATTAAAAATCCTTAAAGCCAAACTGGTTATGGGATTTGGTATTCCAAGTGAATGTAATGGGGAGTAAAAAGCGCTTGCCTTTTCATTCTTAAATCAACTGGTTGGTAAGGGAACCAAATGTTACATCATATCTCTGATTCTGGACCGAATGGCTCTGCCTGTGGATGCGATTCCGCTTTTCCTTCAGAGCCAGTTTCAGAATAAATGAAGAGCGTAACCAATTATCGTACAGTATTTATAATTATTAACAAAACTGTTTTTACTGTTGAATTAATAACCTAGCCACTACATGTAATATTAAGGTCCTTATTTTTCTTAAGTTTCTGCTTAGATCTAAATATCTCAATTCAGTTTTACCAAGATGCAGGGACAATTTATTATCAACTAACCAATGGCTAACCATTTCAAGATCTTCTTCAATTCTTTCTCAAAAGTTGACCTATTTTTCCCAGAAACCAAAATAGCAGAATCATCCGCATATAGCAACAATTTAATTTTGACCACTGCGGACATTAACATAAATTAAAAACAAGAGGGGACGGAGTATGGACCCTTGAGAGACACCACATGTAATCCTACAAGTCTATGAGAAGGTACCATACACATCAACAAGTAGTTGCCTATCAGATAAATATGACCTGAACCAACGCAGAATACCTTGACTGAGGCCTAAGGTTTTAAGTTTCATAATAAGGGTAGAATGATCAACAAAATCAAAAGCTTTCTGTAGATCCAGTAATACCATGCCTATGAAGTGACATAAATTCAAATTTAATATAATCAGACAAATGAACTAGACATGTTTCAATTGAACATCTTTTTCTGAAGCCAGACTGAAGCTTGTATAATATTTCTTTTTTATTGAGATATGATTCAATTTGGTCATATACAACCCTTTCAAAAACCTTAGATATGAAACTGAGTATGGACACAGGGTAATAATTGTCAACATCACATTTATCCTTTTTTTAAAGGGGGACAACTCTTGCTGATTTCAAGTAATCAGGAACTACCCCTTTGATTAAGGACAAATTAATGATATGAGTTTTAAGTGGACAGATTATAATAGTAGCGCTTTAACAAACTTACAGGCAATACCGTCCAACCCTGTAGATTTATGAACACTCAAATTACTTAAATATTTCAAACTTTGGAAAAAGAGAAATTGTTGTGACTAATACTTTTCTGTGAATAAAAACTTAACACCAAAGTTATTCCATGCCTATAAATAGTCTTTGGCAACTTCTCAACCAGTTAAGATGCAACTGTTGTATACAAATTATTTAAATTCTCTGATACCTTTTCCTTATCAAAACATATTTCATCAATATCATCCAATTTCAAACCTATGTAAGAACAAGAGGATGATTTAATCTTTTTGGAAGGCATACAAATAACATTCCAGAGAGACTTAGAATCAGACTTGTTCTCTTCTAAGTTATCTTTTTTTAACTGATTTGCCTTGCGTATCATGTGCTAAGTTTTATTTCTCAAATTTCTACAATTCTCTAAGTTTGCAATAAACCTGTCTTTCTTATTTACATGAACACATTTATCACGTTCGTTAATACTCTGGAAGATTTCTTGTGTAACCCATGGCTCAAGACGTTTCTTAACTCTAAACTGTTTGACAGGATCTGTGTTATCAATAGCTGACATAAAGATTTTAATGTGACCCAATCATTTGAAACATTATCATATAACATCATAGAGCTCCAATCTGCATTTAACAAAGAATTCTCAAAATATTCTTTATTTATTTTTTTAAGAACGCATTTTGACAGTATTATGTAAACCTAAAAACATTACTAACTTTCCTAGTACAATTTGTCAATAAATTATCACTTATACATGTATTTATCACATCAGACTGTATCATCGTATCACTGTCAGACACTAGAATCAAATCAATGATTGTAGATGTAATATCATACATTCTTGTAAAATTAGTAATTTTTAATTAATGAAACATATTCATGAAAGTTCCAAGACTAGTATGTAGAGTACACTTTCTGTTACACTTGGAGACATCAGTGTTAAAGTCACCTAAAATAATACATTCAATGGAGGTAAAATGTGAAGTACTTGAACACACAGTTTCTAGAAGATTGTACAAGTTTGTCTGTTTTTGAGGTCTTTATATGATTCCACACAGAATGGGTTCCGTCGTTGGAAGTAAAATTTTACACCAAGTAGCTTCAGGTTCATCATGTCAAAGATCTGCCCTGGGATTAAATGCTAAATCACTCCGTATATAAAAACACACTCCGCCGCCATGTCTATTTCTATCTTTAGATATGATGTTATAATTTTCGATCAGGATCTCACTGTCGAAAATAGAGTTGTCAAACCACGATTCGGAAATTCCTATGCATGCAGCTCTGGTCTTACGATCTAGTAAGCGAATGTCATCCAATTAAGGTAAGAGACTTCTGACGTTTTAAGTGAAGACCACGTTTATGAACACTATATATCCGGATGAAAATTCATTTGTTTAATATCTGGTATAAATCCTTGGCATTGATAATCAAGACTAAGAAATCGCGTCAAGAGCACGTGCTTGGCTTAGTATCTACATGGAAGACTGTATGAAATGTAAGCTTCCTTGCGTCAACACCTCTTTGATCAATTCAACTTCTAACACTGCGAGTGAAAAGTCAGTGCTGGTAGACCGTTTCAATGACTGTACAAGTTTGACGCAAAACATGTGTGCTACATCAAGACGCTTAATGTCCGTTTACGTGCATGTATTCTGAAGCTCACATTCGTATAGTGCTTTAGGTAAAACAACTGATTGGTAAAAGTTTTTAGTGTAATTGGGTTTAAACCTTCTGGACGAAACCCACTATTTAGTATGTTTAAGAACGTTTCTCGCAGTTTGTTGCTTGAGTCGTTAAATCATTTGGTTGTAGAAAGCGACTCGTCGCATATAAGACTAATGTGGTTGTACACCTTAGCTTTATTTAGTTGTTGCGTTCCCGTATACCACTTTCTTTCACGACAAGACCGCACACTGTCGTTTAAAGCGATAACGCCACACTCGTCGAAGTTGTACTCAAACCCCCACTGTTTGGAGTACTTGTCACAAACGGTAACATGCATTGTTGTCCATTGCGGGATAATTATATCAGATTCATGTTATCCGCAACGGTACACAAAGGTTCCTACTATACTAACAGAATACATACGCACTCTTCATCAATTCTTTAATTAGGTCTTTGATGAAAGTCAGATACAAGATCGGTGATGTTCTGTTTAACTGTCTGGTTCCCTGCTTAATTTGGAAATCTTCCGACATTAGACCTTTACAACTTACACAACTTGTGATGTTCTGGTACAATTCAGCTATGCTAAAGATCATAGTGGCGTCAAGGCTGGCTTTCTTTAACTTGTAAATACCCGGTCGAGAGCCAGCCGAGTAGCTGCTGGAAACCTCCATGCTGTAAGTTCGCCCCTGCAGCGTTGAAGAATTATCTTTCATACAGCTTCAACAACGTGGAAGTCAAGGAAATAGCTCTATTAATGTTTGGAATGTCTTAACGTTTTTATAACCCTTTTGAAGTGTTATAAGCACACGCTTTTTATTTTTATCTGGCGTATAAATATTTCGCAACAGATATGTAAGGCCTTGCTATTACCAATTAGTTTGTCGCTGTTTAATATTGCAAAAGAGGCCGTTCTTTTCCGCGTTGAAGATCAAGCCTCTGTTTGCAAGACGATGTCAGAGATAAAAATAAGCATACTTCGCTAATGCTTTCTTTAAGTTAAACAAAGTTCAAAAACGCCGGTAAAAATAAAAAATAAAATAACGTTTTGATGTCAATACAACTTCAAACCTGTATTTAAAGTCCATCCAGGATGATATTTTTCAGGTGATAATTCAAACTTGAAATTCGCACACGCTTCAAATCATAAACATCGGGCAGACGAACGGTTAAATCGAAAGCAACCGCCACACACGATGCTTTTAAGGTGGACGCATTTTGCCCGTACACATCATACATGATCGTTCAATACGCATGCGAGTTTCTTGCGACTAGCATATGAGAAGTATAAGAGCATTTTTTGAATCCATATTAAGATCTTTCAAGCACAAATAAACATGATTTTGTTTAATATTTAGTGACGATGGACATATAGTCAAATTGAGAAAATATTATATTCATTCTATGGTTAAATGAAACAATACGCAAACCTTCAGCTTAAAGTTCATTTCGTGTATTAATAATAAGTAATCACTTTGATTATTTAAAATATAAGATGTCTTTGTCAAAACGGTTAATAGGTCAAAAGTCAATAATTGTGAAGCTTATTATTACATTTGATATGTTTACTTAAAAAAGTGTCATTTTATAAACATTATATGAAAAGCAAAAATGTATTTTTCAAACTTAATCTCTGAAGTTAAATGAAAATTGTAACGAAGTTCGCGTGGGATGCGTTTTACTATTAAATATTTATGACTCAATCGGGACCGCAGGTTCACGATTACATTTGTGAAGTGCAATAAAACATTTGTGTACGCGACAACTTGTTTGAATTATTAACATCATTGGTATACGATTGCAACAGTTATGGTTTTGTAAATGCTATTTAATCAGGAAAACATGCCATTCATTACACGATTATGTTTCATCATTAAATCTTCAAATAGAAAATTTAATAATAATTTATATTTGTTGACAGGAATAGTTTGGAATTGGTCAACAAAACCACGTTTAACTGATATTAATAGGAACGATATTAATAGGAACTATGCATATCGATGCATCAATACACGCATATTGCATCTTTTACGAACTTTAAATATGTGTCAAATTGTGTTAAACGTTGCATGTGATGTAATACATATTTTTATATAAAAGAGACCGAAACAGAGAAGCCAAACAAACTGGTTTTATATGAGAATTGGTATAGGCATGCATATACAATACAGTTGACGTGTTATTCTAAACAATCTATGACTATGTTATAGAATGAGACACAGGTAACACTGAGATTGTGAACCATCAAATTACAAAAAAACGGAATTACATCATCTGTGTATACATGGTTCAAAAAATTCCAATGATAATGCTAATTCCTACTTAAATAAATTTTACTTTGTTTACAAAAGACATGACCTCTGACAATTTTCGATTTCTGAAACGATTATTATACGTTTAATTATATACATAAGATACTCTACTACTTCTTTTTAAAACACATTGAATTCAACATGTTTAATATTTATATAAGATATTGAATATGCACAACGTTATTTGTTATATATTTGTTACAGAAGTATATAAAATACTGTGTTTTAATAGAAAATATCAACTGTGAATTTCATGACTGCACCACATCTGTTCTAAAACGGCAAATACGATAAACAAACTTAATATCACTTTTTTCTGTCATTAAAAAATGTAAACAAAGAGCTTATGTCGTCGTCATGTCCAAACATAAAAGTCACTGAATATGATAAATACTTACACTAGAACAACGGATGACGATTGTTCATATCGACTGAGCAAATATACAAGACTATATCGAGGGATCTAAGGCGGCTTTAATGTTTACCTATTGGCATTCCCGCATTATCTTGCCACTCCATAGCAATATATATGAAACTCAAACCATGGTTGGATTTAATGTATTTTTCGACCAGACAGATATACGGACAATCAACATCAGAAATCAAATACATATGTCAATGGGAAAGATTGGATAGGATATCTTCAGTTTGAACATCCTCTGGTTTCTGATAAACATCAACTATATCGGATATATATGTTGAGAAATAAACCGCGCCTTTGAAGTGCCGCCTAACTGGTTATTCCAATGGCATAGAGGAAGACAACTAATGGGGGATGACACAATTAATAATGGAAAGTCAACATTCACTTGCGTCAATGGATAATCAAAGTTGACGTTTAGTTGAACTACCTAAGTTATTTATGTGCATTTAATATCAAAACGAGGTATCCGCATTCGTTTGTGTTACCTATTATGTCCTAATCTCCGTCACATTATAATATCGTAAGTTCATAAGTTAAGGTAGGTAAAAGGTACATATTCGTTGTGAAAAGTTCAACACAAGAATTCAGATAGAGATGACTCTCTTGCGATTTAAATTGTTGAGCAAAGTATAAATCCGAAACTTTTAAACAAATTATAAATTGTTGGTATGTGGTACACATATGAAGTTAATTAAGTATATGGATTTTAAATATAGAATATGCATTACTTTAAAGAAAATATCACATTTGTGTTGATTATTAATGCCTTCAATTTGATATCATATTTATCTATTACACAAAACCTATTTATATCAAGTCAAGTAAAAAGAATAAAAAGTGTCATTAAATGTGTTTAAATGCAATGCGTTTGCATAAAATCCATAATTGCATCGAAAACCACAATAAAGACGAAAAGTGACAGAATCAGGAATAAAGTAAACTGTTAGAATAGAGCTGTCATAACATCAAACATACCTTACTGATTAAAATATCTTAGTAATTTTAGTAATGTTAGTTATCAATCCAGTAAATTAAATTGCATTTAATTACACACAAACACATACACACATAATATGTATAATTGAGGATTTATTAAGCGGTACATTTAGCAAGGTTACACCAATAATAACTTAACTACTTAATATAGTTAAAGATAGACATACACAACTAAGCTATCGAAGTTGGCCTTTTACCACCAAAATTGCTCGTTATTACTTGATTGCATGGCGATGATGTGGACATAAAACTAAATGATGCTATGTGTCTAATTTTTTTTCACAGACGAGATGTATGTGAAATTCGTTTTTGTTCCATTTCACCGGGTCTAGTTGTAAGATGCTGGTTTATTAATCGGAAGGTCCCTGTTTCCAACCCCGCTTAGACCACAGAATTATCATGAGCAACACATAAGTCCCACGCCTTCCGCTCTACACCCAGGAGTACAAATTTGCCGAGGCTGCATACTGCGCCGAATGTAAACGAATGGCTTATATCCCAGTGATCAGGGTTTAAATATCAAAGTTGGTTGATTATGAGTCTAGTTTTATAATCAGACGATAAATACATGAATTTGCCTTAACCTTACTCTTCCTCGTATCTAAAAAGGCATAATTATGGTGCTATGATTTTGTATCCAACCATTGAGTCGTTAAATGTATTTGACTCTTTAGTTCGGACAAGATATAAAATTCAAACAATGACGCACAATTCCTTGCGCAGTAGGTTTTGACGGTTATTAAATTTTCCGTAATGCCGCTAAAAACACATAGACTATATATGACTCATGGGATTATAGTATCGGGAACGAAAAGAATTAGGTTAAATAACAAAGATGTAATTATTGAGTCGAATTTGGTATCCCGCGCACATCACAACCATTGACTACTAGAATAACACGATTATAAGCTACATGTTGTATCTTGATTGTTATTCCGCATCTTATGATTTATAAATCGTCAAATCATAATGCAGATAATTAAATACGCTTAATTGATTGAAACATGAAAATAACACGTAAAAATTCAACTTTCTCATTCTTCCAATGTATGAAGAGTAGTGTTTACAAAATCGGCTTGTTGAACAAAATCGTATACAAAAACACAATCTTTACAGTTATTTTATTATCAAGAGCCGTGTACACGGTAATGCTGGAAACTTCAACGTTAATCTTAAGATTTAATATACCGGATCATTTTAAACGTGATCATATATTTGACAACAACACGTTTAATGCATACACTGACGAAAAAAAAGAATCGTTTCTTGCAATAACATACATAGTTTTATTTTTTTTAAATTCTAACTAAGTGACTATTAAATATCGACCACATAATGAAAACGGAAATTCAACTTTACAATATACATATTAGGAACAGTTAGATGTTACTACAGGTGTCCATCAATGTGATGTTGGTAAAGTTATATTCATCGAATATAAACTTATATGTATGCGAAATAAGTTGCCTTTTATTTAGGTTACATAACATGGAATATAATGTAATTAAACACACGATAACGCGTACATGGTCAATGATTCTATTCACAGAAATGTGTACATGCTAATCTACAAACGCAAGTAAAGGTTGCATTTCCTAACGTTCTATTATACATATATCGAGCGCTAACGATCAAGGTATAGTACACATGTACAATAAAAAACGCGCACACTTGTTATACTAATAAAAATTGATGCTGATTCAATGTACAGACTTAGTATGTCTGTTTAGCCGATCCATTTTTGGTATGTTGCTTTAATGCAACAAACCTAATTGTAATCGACTTAATTTCCATGACTTTATAATAAAGGGAGTAACATGACAAACATTAAAACACAATAAAAGATTAAACATTGATTACTTGTTTTCCACAACTTTCTAACAATCCCAGTTTAATAGCCCCAAGGGAAATAAATTGTATTTTTTACGGAAAGAATGATGCTTTATTGGGGCAAAACAATGTATTGAATCAAAGCATATGCTTCGATCAACTTGCCAGATGTTTTCTTAGAAATACATATTTCTTTCAACATCAATATCATCAATAGCTAGATAATATATATCTCTGTAAATACATAAATAAGTTCATACCGAGAATTTTGTGCGCATACAAGGAGCTCTTCTTAGACCAAACGAGATAGAATTATCACAGTTATATGTGCCACTGAAACTAGGCCTCGGCAGTTCTTGTGAAATGTAGACTAATGTATAAAACATTGACTTACCCCAAATTTAAACTGAAGCTGTTGTTACTTTAATATTCTAAGACAATTTTCAAATAATAAAACTTTAGTTGTTTAAATGTTTTTATAAAACCTCCGTTAATTTAGTTTACAACTTTCAGTACCGCTTTGATTAAAATAAACACTGAATGGAATGAAAAAGTAGACGCCAAAGGTGTCCCATTAATAAAATAACACAAATGTAACAATGTGAAAATCAAAGACGTAACACATTCTTCATTTTTGAGAGCAGAAGTGTTATTAACAACAACACAAATCCTGAATGCTTCAGAAACCTGATTAAGACTTTTCTGCGAATTTTGGTCCGAATCCCCGGAAAATTAAAGGCACGTTGTTTTCTCTTCTCACCGGCTTGCTCGAAGGCGAAAGATTTAAAATCGTGATCAAATATGCACGACATTTTCGTGCTTGCATCATTGAAACGTCTAATTATACATTTTATTCTAATTACAAGATATTCTGGCTTCCTCCACGCGTCCTCCACGCCTGACCTAGGCATGTGCCTCACCAAATTTTAACGTCGATAATACAGCGTACATATTGCGTACGTATGTCTTTTGACTGCGTTCAAACATATGATTACTTTTAGCTTCAAACTTGACAGTCGATACGCATTTTTCAAAGCCTTGTTTAAAATCCCGTTATCCGTATTAGTTATTTATCATGCTTTGTTTAAAGGTATTAATAATTAGTATTGTAGTCAACACGTCGTGCTAAATACTCTTTAAAACAATTTCAAGTGAACATACACAGACTGTAAGTGCACCGGCATAAAACCTTATGTTCACTGATGCTTTATATAGTTGTGAAGAAGAGAAAGTATAAGTATGCATTAAAACAACAACAACTTTATATGTTTATTTTATTTTATTTATCAAAACGCAGACAAGAGATATTATTTGCCAAGAGCTTCCACGCGGGCGTTAAACTATTGACTTCTAAACGATAATTTACAATTATAAAATTAAAGAAACAATAACACAAACTTTCGGCCTTGAGCACATTTGATGAGCCAGATATAATGGTCATAATGTTTCAATATAACGGTGCACCAAACAATATCACAATAAGAGAAACATGCAACTCCTGTGGAGAGGTTAAGTTACTCAAAACTATTGTACATGTGTAAGAACCTGTTGTGCAATAAACCCGTTTTGCAATAAATTTATTGCAAACGGGTTGGAGCGTCTTATTGCAAATTTGATTTTTTACAACAACCCGTTTTGCAATAGTTTGTAGGTCGAATCTTACACCTCTGTCTTAGTTTGGAAAAAAAATCCTTATAAACGACATTTGAGTATTTCATTTCAAATTTTCTCATCAATTGGAATCATTTGTGTGATGCGTTATTTCAAAACGGGTTGTTAATTTTTTACATTGCAATAAGACACTGCATTCCGTTTTGCAATACAATTATTTCATTTCTGGGTGTAATTGGCTTACATATGAAATTGTTAAGATCATTTTATAAAACCATTCTGTATTTTTTTAACACATTTACTCATGAAGTTGGTCGCTTTCAATGTCTGTTAATTTTTGGTCGAATCTTACACCTCTGTCTTATTATATGTTTACAAACTCCCTAAATAGGACATTAGAATCTTTCTTTTCGGCGTGACAAATCAATTCGAATCAATAAGTACATGTGTAATAAGTTTATTGCAAAATAAGTTAAGTGCAAAACGGGTTGTTAAAAAATGCACAATGCAATAATACACTGTATCCCGTTTTGCAATAAAATTTATCACTTCTGGGATTTTTTAACGTAGTTTCCAATTTGGTGAAAATCCCTTCGTATATACATCATTTGTTGTTGTATCATATTTTCCTTGTAGACTACACTTGAAACTTCCTTTATACCGTTTCAAATCAATTTGAAACAATTAGTATATAAGTGATGATGTTATTGCGAAACGGGTTTATTGCACAACGGATTGTTGCATAGCTGTTGGGTTCTTGAAACATCGTTTTGCAATTAAGTTTTATTAAAAATACCGTCCCCAAAGGCAAATTATGATCCGTTATTATTCAAACGAATATTAACAGTTAATTGTATCACTTTATGAAATTGCATTACTTTCGTAAGTCGACATCACGTTGATGTATCTCTTAAAGCGAGATTACCCGGTTTACGATTTTTATTAAGTGTTAAATTGTAATATATTGATAAAATATGTAACAATTACACAAAATAGGCAAGAAAAAGTATACATTGAAGACGAATTTCATAAAATGCAGCAATGACAAATAAGCGTCCCGAGCCGATTGTGACGAAGATATTTCGTAGATATTTTCCTACAATGACCAAAGCATCCGTCTTTTTAGTTAGTGTTCGTGTGTCGTATGAATAGATATCGTTGCATTAATTTAAAAAGAACCGTTAAACTAAATTTAGATTCACATTTTCGATTTCAGAATTGAATATCTGGCTTATTTTGCATTTTTCGACACATGTTCTTCTTAACTTGTATTTTAATTTATGGAGAGTAAGTTGGTTCCTTTTTCCTAGTTCCTTATTCCTTATTCGAATAAGGAATAAGGAACAGTTCCTTATTCCTTATTCACGATTCCTTATTCGAATAAGGAATAAATAACGGTTCCTTATTCCTTATTCACGCTTAACATATTTGACTAAGCTTTTAAAGAAAAATAATGCAAACAATTCTCAATTAAATCAAAGCTAAATAACAAGAATACATTTAATTTGTGTATAACGATACATATTCATGTTTCTTCTCAGCTTTTTAATAGGATTTTTTGAATAACCCGAGCCGGCATTATCTACTTCGAATTCTAACTTCAAATCAACCAAACCTTAAGCCTGTATACTTATTTAACATTTATGTGATATAAAAATGCAATCTAGTACATTTCCTAATTTTTGTTTTCATTTAAACTCAATTTCCTTTTTCGCGGCCGAATAAGGAAACGGGAACCAGTTCCTTATTCCGTATTCAAGCCGAATAAGGAACCTGCATTTTTTACTTAAACATCAATGAAAATGATCAAAATTGTTCAACATATAAATGAATATCATTATATACATGTGTATACATAGGTTGGATATTTAAAATACGCATTGCAATACATTTCTACTAAGTTTTAAGTAATGATAAACCAGTTCCTTATTCAGTTTGAATAAGGAATAAGGAACTGGTTCCTTATTCCTTATTGAAATCGAATAAGGAACTGGAATGTACTAACTATAAATAATAAATCAAAATCGAATAAGGAACGGCATTTTCTTACTTAAACATCAATGAAAATGATCAAAATTGTTCAACATATAAATGAATATCATTATATGCATGTGTATACATAGGTTGGATATTTAAAATACGCATTGCAATACATTTCTACTAAGTTTTAAGTAATGATCAACCAGTTCCTTATTCAGTTTGAATAAGGAATAAGGAACTGGTTCCTTATTCCTTATTCAAATCGAATAAGGGACTGGAATGTACTTACTATAAATAATAATTCAAAATCGAATAAGGAACGGCATTTTCTTACTTAAACATCTATGAAAATGATCAAAATTGTTCAACATAAAAATGAATATCATTATATACATGTGTATACATAGGTTGGATATTTAAAATACGCATTGCAATACATTTCTACTAAGTTTTAAGTAATGATAAACCAGTTCCTTATTCAGTTTGAATAAGGAAAAAGGAACTGGTTCCTTATTCCTTATTGAAATCGAATAAGGAACTGGAATGTACTTACTATAAATAACAAATCAAAATCGAATAAGGAACGGCATTTTCTTACTTAAACATCAATGAAAATGATCAAAATTGTTCAACATATAAATGAATATCATTATATACATGTGTATACATAGGTTGGATATTTAAAATACGCATTGCAATACATTTCTACTAAGTTTTAAGTAATGATAAACCAGTTCCTTATTCAGTTTGAATAAGGAATAAGGAACTGGTTCCTTATTCCTTATTGAAATCGAATAAGGAACTGGAATGTACTTACTATAAATAATAAATCAAAATCGAATAAGGAACGGCATTTTCTTACTTAAACATCAATGAAAATGATCAAAATTGTTCAACATAAAAATGAATATCATTATATACATGTGTATACATAGGTTGGATATTTAAAATACGCATTGCAATACATTTCTACTAAGTTTTAAGTAATGATAAACCAGTTCCTTATTCAGTTTGAATAAGGAATAAGGAACTGGTTCCTTATTCCTTATTGAAATCGAATAAGGAACTGGAATGTACTTACTATAAATAATAAATCAAAATCGAATAAGGAACGGCATTTTCTTACTTAAACATCAATGAAAATGATCAAAATTGTTCAACATATAAATGAATATCATTATATACATGTGTATACATAGGTTGGATATTTAAAATACGCATTGCAATACATTTCTACTAAGTTTTAAGTAATGATAAACCAGTTCCTTATTCAGTTTGAATAAGGAATAAGGAACTGGTTCCTTATTCCTTATTCAAATCGAATAAGGAACTGGAATGTACTTACTATAAATAATAAATCAAAATCGAATAAGGAACGGCATTTTCTTACTTAAACATCAATGAAAATGATCAAAATTGTTCAACATATAAATGAATATCATTATATACATGTGTATACACAGGTTGGATATTTAAAATACGCATTGCAATACATTTCTACTAAGTTTTAAGTAATGATAAACCAGTTCCTTATTCAGTTTGAATAAGGAATAAGGAACTGGTTCCTTATTCCTTATTGAAATCGAATAAGGAACTGGAATGTACTTACTATAAATAATAATTCAAAATCGAATAAGGAACGGCATTTTCTTACTTAAACATCTATGAAAATGATCAAAATTGTTCAACATAAAAATGAATATCATTATATACATTTTTTATACATAGGTTGGATATTTAAAATACGCATTGCAATACATTTCTACTAAGTTTTAAGTAATGATAAACCAGTTCCTTATTCAGTTTGAATAAGGAATAAGGAACTGGTTCCTTATTCCTTATTGAAATCGAATAAGGAACTGGAATGTACTTACTATAAATAATAAATCAAAATCGAATAAGGAACGGCATTTTCTTACTTAAACATCAATGAAAATGATCAAAATTGTTCAACATATAAATGAATATCATTATAAACATGTGTATACATAGGTTGGATATTTAAAATACGCATTGCAATACATTTCTACTAAGTTTTAAGTAATGATAAACCAGTTCCTTATTCAGTTTGAATAAGGAATAAGGAACTGGTTCCTTATTCCTTATTGAAATCGAATAAGGAACTGGAATGTACTTACTATAAATAATAAATCAAAATCGAATAAGGAACGGCATTTTCTTACTTAAACATCAATGAAAATGATCAAAATTGTTCAACATATAAATGAATATCATTATATACATGTGTATACACAGGTTGGATATTTAAAATACGCATTGCAATACATTTCTACTAAGTTTTAAGTAATGATAAACCAGTTCCTTATTCAGTTTGAATAAGGAATAAGGAACTGGTTCCTTATTCCTTATTGAAATCGAATAAGGAACTGGAATGTTTTTACTATAAATAATAATTCAAAATCGAATAAGGAACGGCATTTTCTTACTTAAACATCTATGAAAATGATCAAAATTGTTCAACATAAAAATGAATATCATTATATACATTTTTTATACATAGGTTGGATATTTAAAATACGCATTGCAATACATTTCTACTAAGTTTTAAGTAATGATAAACCAGTTCCTTATTCAGTTTGAATAAGGAATAAGGAACTGGTTCCTTATTCCTTATTGAAATCGAATAAGGAACTGGAATGTACTTACTATAAATAATAATTCAAAATCGAATAAGGAACGGCATTTTCTTACTTAAACATCAATGAAAATGATCAAAATTGTTCAACATATAAATGAATATCATTATATACATGTGTATACATAGGTTGGATATTTAAAATACGCATTGCAATACATTTCTACTAAGTTTTAAGTAATGATAAACCAGTTCCTTATTCAGTTTGAATAAGGAATAAGGAACTGGTTCCTTATTCCTTATTGAAATCGAATAAGGAAATGGAATGTACTTACTATAAATAATAATTCAAAATCGAATAAGGAACGGCATTTTCTTACTTAAACATCTATGAAAATGATCAAAATTGTTCAACATAAAAATGAATATCATTATATACATGTGTATACATAGGTTGGATATTTAAAATACGCATTGCAATACATTTCTACTAAGTTTTAAGTAATGATAAACCAGCTCCTTATTCAGTTTGAAAAAGGAATAAGGAACTGGTTCCTTATTCCTTATTGAAATCGAATAAGGAACTGGAATGTACTTACTATAAATAATAATTCAAAATCGAATAAGGAACGGCATTTTCTTACTTAAACATCTATGAAAATGATCAAAATTGTTCAACATAAAAATGAATATCATTATATACATGTGTATACATAGGTTGGATATTTAAAATACGCATTGCAATACATTTCTACTAAGTTTTAAGTAATGATAAACCAGTTCCTTATTCAGTTTGAATAAGGAATAAGGAACTGGTTCCTTATTCCTTATTGAAATCGAATAAGGAACTGGAATGTACTTACTATAAATAACAAATCAAAATCGAATAAGGAACGGCATTTTCTTACTAACAAAAACATAAATAGGAATTAAAGAGATCAATAAGTCAATGAAAATCACTGTAAATATAGGTTGGGTATAACAAATATTTATTGAGGTACATTTCTATTTATTTTTTTATAATTATAACCCAGTTCCTATTTCGATTTCAATAAGGAAAAAGGAACTGGTTCCTTATTCCTTATTCAAATCGAATAAGGAACTGCCATTTTCTTGCCAAAAAGATAAATTAAAGTGAACCAAAGAGACCAGTACATCAATGAAAATCATTATAAATGTAGATTGGGCATCAAAAATATGTATTGTAGTACATGTCTACTATTTTTATTTAATTTTATCCTTGTTCCTTATTCGATTTGAATAAGGAATAAGGAACTGATTCCTTATTCCGTATTCAAATCGAATAAGGAACTGGCGATTTCTTAATAAAAAATAAGTGAAAATGAATCACTGAGATCAATGAATCATGAAAACCACTGTTAATGTAGGTTGGGTATAACAAAATAGTTATTGAAGTACATTTCTAATAAGTTTTATTTAATTATTACCCAGTTCCTTATTCGATTTCAACATGATGAAAACATGTCTGATACTCATCTATCGGATAGTCTTGGCCAAAGGTAAGGTCCAGATGCTAGAATGATGCGATTAAAGCATCCGAAATTATGGCCTCTGAATAAGGAATTAGAAATAAGTTAGTTCCTTATTCCGGAGCCTGTATTTCGGACAATCACTTTCGGATATTTTATTTTTTAGATGTGTGTGTTATTTAAGCTTGATTATGTTATATAGATATATTCTGTCACATTTCTTTGTTTATTTTATTTTACGAAATACGCTGACAACAAATATTATTAAGACGATAATAAGGAAATGGCATTGTCTTACTCAAACATAAATTAAAATTAACCAAACAATACTACATGTCAATGAAATGATGGTACACGTAAAAAAAAAATATTGCAATACATTGCTGCTAAGTTTTATTTAATAGAATCCAGTTCCTTATTCGGTTTGAATAATGAATAAGGAACTGGCTCCTTATTCCTTATTTAAATCGAATAATGAACTGGCGATTTCTTACTAAAAAAAATAAATGAAAATGAACCAAAGAGACCAATATATCAATGGCAATCATTGTTTTTCACGTTGTGTATCCAAAACTTTAACTGCTGTACATTTCTTCTTAGTTTTATTTAATTATAACCCAGTTCCTTATTCGATTTCAATAAGGAATAAGGATCTTGTTCCTTATTCCTTATTCAAATTGAATAAGGAACTGCCATTTTCTGAATAAAAAGGAAAAAAAAGAGACAAATAAATCAATTAAAATCATTGTAAATATAGGTTGGGTATCGCACATATGTATTGTACAACATTTTTACCAATTTTTATGTGTAATGATGACCAGTTCTTTTTTCGCGGGTGAACAATGACAAAGTAACCAGCTGCACTGACTCGGAAAAATAGGACTGGTAACCACCGATACCAGCGCCATTTTGTCGCGTCCCACGATCTTTTATTGTGTGCCATTATTGAAGGTTGCCGGATGTACCGCTGGCATCCAAGATCGGGAAGACGCGTTTTCGGAGATAGAAAATGAATTTTAATATATAAACACTCAATAAGAGCTTGTATACGCATTTGTTTTTTAATGGAAAAACAAAATAGGTAGGCATCTCGATGAAACTTTCCAGACTAATAAAGGCACCTGGCCGCTGCTTCCGGTGCATTATCGCCTTTATATTGACGTCTGTGACGTCGAACTGACGACAACGCTGTCCGAAATATTGGCATTCGGTAAGAAAACAGAGCGCAACTGTTACGCTAAGATCAGCGAGGGACTGTTTACCATCGAGGCCATCGCCGTTTTGTAGATCCCACAGCCAATAATCGTGTGACGAGGTTGAAGGTCGCCGGATGTACCGTTGGTCTGCATGAAGACAAAACGTGTATTCGCACTAAAACAAATCTACGAAAAAAAAACACTATTTCAGCTAGTATTCGCGCAGGTGTTTGAATGTTAAATAAAATTAAATGTTGATGCATCTCGATGAAAGTTTCCAGTCGACTAGAGGCACCTTCAACGCTGCTTCCGGTGCAGTCTTGATTTTATGGTGACGTGTTGAAATCTCTTTACATCCTTAATCATATCCCTTCGTAACCGCTTACGTATGAAAACGGAATGAGATATCTAAAACATGCTTAGTAATGAGATATCGTTTATTATTGGCCAAAGGTAAGGGTCAGATAAAACTCAAAGAACTGTATTAGAGATATAAATAAAAAATTAACCAAAGAATACTAAATGTCAATGAAATAATGGTACATGTAAAAAAAATATATTGCAATACATTGCTGCTGAGTTGTATGTAATGATAACCCAGTCCCTTATTCGGTTTGATAAAGGAATAAGGAACTGGTTCCTTATTCCTTATTCGAATCGAATAAGGAACTGGTATTTTCTTATTAAAAAACTGAATTAAAATGAACCAAAGAAACCAAATAATCAATTGAAAGCATTTTAAACGTAGGTTGGGTATTAAAAACTTTAATTGCAGTACACCTGTACTTAGTTTTATATAACGATAGTCCAGTTCCTTATTCGGTTTGAATCGGGAATAAGGAGCTGGTTCCTTATTCCTTATTCAAATCGAATAAGGAACTGGCATTTCCATGCTAAACAAATAAATTAAAATGGACCAAAGAGACCAATTAATCAATGAAAATCATTGTAAATATAGGTCGCGTATCAAAATATGTACTGCAGAACATTCCTACTTAGGTTTTTGTTAAATGATAACCCAGTTCCTTTTTTCTTCTGAATAAGGAAAAATTAGCAGCCAGTTGCACTTACTTCGGAAAAATAGGACTGGTAATCAAAAAGACCAGCGCCATTTCTTTAGTTCCCGCGACCTTTTATCGTGCGCCAATCTTTACGGTCGCCGGATATACCGTTGGCATCCAAGATCGAAAAAACGCGTTTTCAGTGAAAGAAAACCTATGTAATTAGAAACACTCAATAAGAGCTTGAGAACGCATTTGTCTTTAAATTGAAAAAAAAAACACAAAAAACGGGGGCATCTCTACGAAACTTTCCAGACAACTAGAGGCATCTAGGCCGCTCCTTCCGGTGCAGACATTTTTTATGGTGACGTCAGTGACGTCGCACTGACGACAACGCTGTTCGCAATTTTGGCATTCTGTTCGAATACAGAGCTCAACTGTTAAGCTAAAAACGGCGAAGGACTCTCAACCATTGAGACTATCGCCGTTCTTTAGATACCACGGTCAATAATCGTGTGCCGAGGTTGAAGGTCGCCGTATTTACCGTTGGTCTGCATGAGCGAGAAAACGCGTATTCGCATTTAAACAAATCTATGAAGAAAAAAACACTATTACAGCTAGTATGCGAGCAGGTGTTTGAATTTTAAATAAAATTAAATATTGATGCATCTCATGGAAACTGTCCAGTCTTCTTGAGGCACTTGGACCGCTGCTTCCGGTGCAGTCTTGCTGTTTTGTGACGTATTAAAATCTCTTTGCATCTTAATCATATCTCTTCGTAACTGTTTACGTTAAGAACGGAATGAGATATCTAAAACATGCTTAGTAATGAGATATCGTACAGTCTTGGTCCAAGGTAAGGGTCAGATAAAACTTAAAGAACTGTATCAGAGATATAAATAAAAAATCTTACATTAAACAGAGCCAATAGTAACGAACATAAAGTTGCGCTTTGCGAGAATGATCCGAATTTAAGTATCCGAAGTTATAGTCTCTGAATAAGGAATTGGGTTATAAGTAAGTTCCTTATTCAGAAGCCTGTATTTCGGACGATCACTTTCGGATATTTTATTTTTCAGATGTTGTGTGTGTTACTTCAGCTTGATTATGTTGTATGAATGTATTCTGTCACATTTCTATTGTATATTCTATTTGACGATACACGCTGAAAACAAGTATTATGAAGAAGATAATTAGGAAATGAAATTGTCTTACTCAAACATAAATTAAAATTAACCAAATAATACTAAATATCAATGAAATGATGGTAGATGTAAAAAAAATAATATTGCAATACATTGCTGCTAAATTTTATTTAATGAGAATCTAGTTCCTTATTCGGTTTGAATAAGGAATAAGAAACTGGTTCCTTGTTCCGTATACAAAACGAATAAGGAACTGGTATTTTCTGATTAAAAACCTTAATCAAAATGAACCAAAGAAGCCAATAAATCAATGAAAAGCATTTTAAAAGTAGGTTGTATATCAAAAACTTTAATTGCAGTACACCTGTTCTAAGTTTTATATAATGATATTCCGTTCCTTATTCGGTTTGAATAGGGAATAAGGAACTGGTTCCTTATTCCTTATTCGGTTTGAATAGGGAATAAGGAACTGGTTCCTTATTCCTTATTCAAATCGAATAAGGAACTGGCATTGTCTTGCTAAAAAAATAATTGAAAAATAACCAAAGAGACCAATTATTCAATGAAAATCATTGTAAATATAGGTCGCGTATCAAAATATGTATTGCAGTATATTCCTACTTATGTTTTTGTAAAATGATAACCCAGTTCCTTTTTTTCTGAATAAGGAAAAAGTAGCCAGTTGCACTAACTTCGGAAAAATAAAACTGGTTATCAAATAGACCAGCACCTTTTATCGTTCGCCAATGTTTAAGGTCGCCGGATATACCGTTGGCACCCAAGATCAGAAATCGCGTTTTCGGTGATAGAAAATCTATTTAAATGGAAACACTCAATTACAGTTTGAGTACGCATTTGTGTTTAAATTGAAAAAACAAAATACGGAGGCATCTCATCGAAACTTTCCAGACTACTAGAGGCACCTGGGTCGCTGCTTCCGGTGCAGTCTCGCTTTTATGTTGAAGGCAGTGACGTCGCACTGACGAGAACGCTGTTCGAAATATTGGCATTCTGTTCGAATACGCTACGTTACGCTTAAAACGGCGAAGGACTGTTAACTATTGAGACCATCGCCGTTTTTTAGGTACCACGGTCAATGATCGTGTGCCGAGGTAGAAGGTCGCCGTATGTACCGTTGGTCTGCATGAGCGGGAAAACGCGTATTCGTACTTAAACAAATCTACGGAAAAAACACTATTGCAGCTGGTATTCGCGCAGGTGTTTGAATGTTAAATAAAATAAAATGTTGAGGCATCTCTATGAAAGTTTCAAGTCGACTAGAGGCACTTGCACAGCTGCGTCCAATGCAGTCTTGCGTTTATGCTGACATGTTGAAATCTCTTTACATCCTTAATCATATCCCTTCGTAACTGTTCACGTATGAGAACGGAGTGAGATATCTAAACCATGCTTAGTTATGAGGTATCGTTTAGTCTTGGCCAAAGGTAAGGGTCAGATAAAACTTCAAAAACTGTATCAGAAATATAAATAAAAAACTTACATTAGACATAGCTAATAATAACGAATATAAAGCAGCGCAATGCGAGAATGATCCGAATTTAAATATCCGAAGTTATAGCCTCTGAATAAGGAATTTAGTAATAAGTTAGTTCCTGATTCAGAAGCCTGTATTTCAGACGATCACTTTTGGATATTTTATTTTTAAGATGTTACGTGTATTATTTAAGCTTGATTATGTTATGTGGATGTATTCAGTCACATTTCTATTGTATATTCTTTTTCACGATACACGCTGTAACAAGTTTTATGAAGACGATAATAAGGCAATGGAATTGTCTTACTCTACCATTTGTTCTACCATTATACAATATACTGTACTATATTTCTGATGTCTATTGCCAGAATATTTGGTATATTTTGGAAGGGGTCGGCCCGGGAGTAAGCTCACGGGTCGGCCCGGGGGAAAGGGTGGGAAATTAAGCGCGCCACGTGCGTTCTTAAGGTGGTTTTTGGGCCTTAATAGGACATTTTGATAAAATTGTGTGATTTTTTTTATCGAAATATATTTTTATTTAGTATTATTTGAGTAAACGTTGGTGAATTTAAAGTAAAATCGAAAACATAATCAGGAAAAGTTGAAAGATGTTTGATAGGGATCCGAAATACCGAATTTGCACTAACATTATACTGTTTGCTGGCCTGTTTGGTATTGGAATATTATAACACCCTAGCCATAGGTGTCGCATGTCTTTCTTTTCCGTTAGTTCAAAGTACCACGAACACATTGATGTGCGCATTGGGGTTTAGTTGTGCCCTGGGGTCGAAATAGGGTGTGTCAAAGTAGGGAACCCTCGTCAAAAATGAGATTTTTTTAGGCAGGTATGTTCTTTTTAATTTTTAAAGTTACCAAACTCGGTCATGACTGCTTCAAACTTAGCAAAATTATTTTTATTTGTATGCCGAAGCGAAAAAAATACTTTAACCTACATATTGGTGTGGGGGTGGGCTAAGGGGGGTCAAAGTGTCCATTTTTCTACCCTAATACAATATACATGACAATATTACTGATGTCTAGTTCAGGATATCTGGTATATTCAGGTAGCCTTAGTCGATATCTACCAACTTTTGCAATATTGATCATAGCAACTTGATATTTGGCATGCATGTGTATCTCATGGCGCTGCACATTTTGAGTGGTGAAAGGTCGAGGTCAAGGTCATCCTTCAAGGTCAAAGTTCAAATAGGGGGCATTGTGTTTCTGACAAACACATCTCTTGTTAATACTACATTTAAACATGTACATTTGAGCTTAAATAATCATGATAAGTCATTCCAGCTTCAGATCTGTAACACTTAATGTTTGTACTGTGTACACATGTTTTGTTATTAAAAGACATGATTGCTTGTAGATGCTCCTTTTTGTATACAGACTCGATATTTCTGTGTTAAGTATATTCCTATTAATTGCATATTGTCTGCGAAAGTAAAAGCCAAAGTAGGACTCAATGCTTGATTCAAGGAACAAGCACATATTGCCATGATGTTAAATTGTGAAGAGTTGTCAACACGACTTTGACTTTCTTATACTGTAATCATATTTAACTTCATGTTATCATTTGTCACAGGTGAATTTCACAATAAAATGACTTAAAATGATGTGAATTGTTAAAATAATATCATCATATATCAAGTTATAAAGGTATTCCCCGTACTTTAACAGGATTGTTATTGTTTTACTAATTAAAGTGTCTTCATGTTATACAATTGTTTTGTTTGAGCAATATCTTGACTAATTTAACAAATGGTGCCGGTTTGTTAATAAAAATAGCATTCAGGAGGCGGAGAAAATTAGCTTATATGACTATAGTTAAACCATGTGAAAACTATAGAAATCACAATCTAGCCGGATCATCATTAAATTAGGAATATTTGTTCTAATGATATCTTGGTCGAGTTCCAAAACAGTTTGGGTAATATGAAAAACATGGCAGCCAGGGGCAGTTCAGTTATGTTTATAAGGCTATAGTGAAAGCTTCTGTAGATTTCCAGCTAAGCAATGTTTTATTTATTTGGTTCACAGATAAGAGCCTTTTAGCCTTTTTGTGATTAAATGTTTCGAAAACTTTACTACCATTTTATATGATAACTTACACCATGTTGGTAATGATCTTCCTATTTGTAATTACTTACAAATGCTTTATAAAGTATATTTGTTTGTTTGTAAATTGTTGTCATGGTTTGAATGCCTTTAATTATAATGTTGTATAATATGGTAATGTTTTGATTTTTTGAGTATGTATGATGCATAATTTCTGTTTAAACTGTTATGACAAATTTCTGTCTAAACTGTCATTACAATGTACTTATCTAACACAAACCTCTCAATATAATTTACACTACTCTCGCCAGATGTTCACTTTGGCTGCACAGTTTTCAGTCTTTCAAGTTTGGAACTACTCAGAAATGTTTGGTATTTCAGTCAAAATTTAACCATTTATTCCCCATATTTGTGGTACATAAAGAAACAACAAAGAGTTTGAATGTGTGTACTGCCAATTAGTTGCATTTTATACTTGCCCATCTTTAAACAAACTAACGAATGATGGCCAAAAATGGCTTTGTGGTTTTCTATCTAACATTAAACACAGCAACCCTTTATTTTCTATAAATGAAAGCACTTGCCAGTTTATGTAACTGTATATTTTACAGAAATATATATATATTGTAATGAATGTGTTGTAGAAAAATTCAAGTTACTCTAACGAGAAAAGGAAACTGCGAGGGCAACTGCGACATTTCTTGTTTAGTTTTATTATGCCCCCTTTGAAGAAGAGGGGTTATATTGTTTTGCTAAATGTCAGTCGGTAGACCAGTTTGTTTGCGATCAATAACTTGTGTACGGTTTGACCCATTGGCTTGATACTTCACATGTACTTTAGTCTTGGACAGAAGATGACCCATATTGATAATTAGGTTACAAGGTCAAAGGTCAAGGTCAGTCACACTAAGTTTGAAAATTGTTTCCGATCAAAAACTCGTCAACAAATTGACCGATTGTCTTGATACTTCCGTTGTGCATTGGCGTTGGACAGTAGATGGCCCTGATTGATATTGGGGTTATAAGGTTAAAGGTTAAGTTCAGTCATTCTAAGTTTGAAAATTGTTTCCGATCAATATCTCGTCAACGAATTGACCGATTGTCGTGATACTTCCCTTGTGCATTGGCGTTGGACAGTAGATGGCCTCGATTGAAATTGGGTCACTAGTTTAAAGGTCAAGGTCACTGTGACATAAGGTTTTATTAAAGTGGCTTAGTCAAACTAATATGATAAGATTAACATTTATGGTCAGTTTTGTTGCAGAAAACCCTGTGTCAAGACCCTGTTGGGGGCAAAAGTCTCCGATCATGGAGCTCTTGTTGCTGTAATTTTCGCTTTAGATTTTGACAAATTCTGTTGTGTGTTATTGGTTACACTATAGTAATTATCAGATATGGTTTATATGATTGCCGAATAGTGTTTTTTTCTTTGAAGTGTATAAATCTCCAAACCATTTTTAAGTGTTCAATCTTTATAAAGCTGTATGATTCGACATTTTACCGATGTTGCTTAATTTCTTAACAATGTATGCTTTTGGTTAAAGTTATTGCTGAACTGCGTAAGGTAATAGTATTTATCAAATTTTCAAACCTTACAGCACTGTCGGGTTTAATATTTAATTTTGAAAAACACATACGGGTATGTTTGAAGGTATGCCTCATGTATATATATAAATATATTTATATATATTATTAGCGTTGCATATATATAACAACATTACACTTATTTTCTATATGTCTGCTTTGTTATTATTTCTTGCACCTGTCAATTTACGTATCCTGAAATAAGCTAGCTTTTGCGGAACAAAAACACACAAATCTACTGGTACAAAAGCTGGCTGATTTATAATTCTTTCAAAATTTCATACCATATCGACCTTTATTATGTGAAGAAACTAAGTCCATTGGTGAATAAAATGGGCTAGCGTTCTTAGTGTTGTTGTTGTTGTTTTTTTACGAAGCACAGCTCAATCTGTGATAGGTCTGTTTTGACCAGTCAATAAATGCTTACTTTTTTATCAGTCCCGGATTTTATATGTGTAGTGCTTAACAAAAAGATCATGGTTGCATAATCCGAAATATTTACTGCAACCTGTGGCCAAACAACCGAGAGGCGCGGAAATTCTCTATAGACACATGTTTCATCTTATGATATGAAATGAAATAAGATGAACCATTAAAGAAAAAAAAATGTTTAAAGTTATTTGTTTCAAAATTATTTATTCTAACGTACATGTGTATTATTTAAGTCTTAAATATTGCGTGTTCTTCATCCGTTGTGAAATAAGTCTATGGAAAAAGGAACGACAATTTCAAACTTACAACGGGGTTGTTCGCCTTCCAACTGTGAATTATAAATATGACAAACATGTAGACATGTGCATAGAAAATATTTCTTATATATTTCTACCTAGTAATATTCAGTATTGTTTAGTTTACTTTTTCGCGGCATTATAATAATTAATCACATGCATATTCAAACCGATCGGGGTATGCTTACTTTAACAGTAAACATATACCAAATCTGTTTTGGAATCATTTTATTTGCTTTCACCTTTTTAGTATGATTCTCTTTTTTTCACGTTAGTTCTTCCGTCAACTTCAGAGATCAAATAAACAACTCTTAATCAGTTATTTCTTAACATGAATAAGGGACAAAGTCCATGTCAATGGCCGTAACCATTTCGACTCTTTATTTATAGCTGGCTTAGGTATCGACCATCCGAATGTGTGTTTCTGGAATACAGAAGTGGTATCAAATACGCAAGTAGTAAATGAAGTTTAGTTCTCAGGTGTAAAAGCAAAGCAGAGACGAGCCAAATTCTAGGTTGTACGAGGTGGTTAATAAGTTATTACCTAGTATCTGCCAATTACAGTTAGAATAGAAAACGAAACATATTTTAATAACGTCTATTGATTTGCTTATATAACCAACTAACAAAATGTCAATTTACTTTCACAACGATGTACTGTGTGATTGACACTGTGACGTACCCATTTTAAATCAATTATATTTTCCAATAAACAACAGTAAAATATAAAGGAAAATGATTGGTCACAAACAAAAATGTTTAATTGTTTCGGATGAAGTGTGGATAGCAAAATAATGATTGTTTTTTCTTTAACTAATCAAAATTGTGTCGCATTTTATTACGTACTAAATATTCCCCAGATCAAGTGTTTAATTAAGTTTGTACGAACCTAGGCACACGATTATTCGGATCTACAAAACGGAAATGGCCTCGATGGTGAACAGTTTTTCGCCGTTCTTAGCGTAACAGTTGCACTCTGTATTCGAACCGAGTAAGCAAATGGGTTATCATTAAATTAAACTTAGTAGAAATGTACTGCAATTAATGATTTTGATACCTAACCTACATTTTAAATGCTTTTCATTGATTTATTGGCTTCTTTGGTTCATTTTATTTGTATTTTTTATTTAAAAAATGCCACTTCCTTTATTATTCGATTTGAATAAGGAAAAAGGAGCCATTTCCTTATTCATTATTCAAACTGAATAATGAACTAGGCTATCATTAAATAAAACTCAGTAGCAATGAATTGCAATAAATATATATTTTTTTTATTTCCAACCTTCATCTTTATACCTTGATTTTCTTTGACATTTAGTATTCTTTGGTTTATTTTAATTTATGTTTGAGTAAGACGATGCCATTTCCTTATTATCGTCTTCATAATACTTGTTTTCAGTATCGTCAACTAGAATATAAAATAGAAATGTGACAGAATACATCCATATTACATAAGCAAGCTTAAATTACACACACAGCATCTAAAAAAATAAATATCCGAAAGTGACCGTTCGAAATATAGGCTTCCGAATAAGGAACTAACTTATTACTCAATTCCTTATTCAGATGCTTTAACTTCGGATAATTACATTCGGATCATTCTTGCAGAGCGCAGCTTTATGTTCGTTATTATTGGCTATGTTTATTGTAAGATTTTTTATTCTATCTCTGATACAGTTCTTGAAGTTTTATGTGACCCCTTCCTTTTGCCAAGACTATACGGTATCTCATTACAAAGCATGTTTTAGACATCCCATTCCGTTCTCATACGTAAACGAATACGAAGGGATATTATTAAGGATGCAAAGAGATTTCAACACGTCACCATACAAGCAAGACTGCACCGGAAGCAGCGGTCCAGGTGTCTCTAGTAGACTGGAAAGTTCAATCGAGATGCCTCAACATTTTATTTTATTTAACATTCAAACACCTGCGCGCAAACTTGCTGTTATAGTGTTTTTTCTTCATAGATTTGTTTAAATGCGAATACGCGTTTTCTCGCTCGTGGAAACCAACGGTAAATACGGCGACCTTCAACCTCGGCACACGATTATTGACCGTGGTATCTAAAGAACGGCGATAGTCTCAATGGTTGAGAGTCCTTCGCCGTTTTTAGCTTAACAGTTGCGCTCTGTATTCGAACAGAATGCCAAAATTGCGAACAGCGTTGTCGTCAGTGCGACATCACTGACGTCACCATAAAAAATGTCTGCACCGGAAGGAGCGGCCCAGATGCCTCTTGTAGTCTGGAAAGTTTCGTAGGAATGCCTCCGTTTTTTTATTCAATTTAAAGACAAATGCGTTCTCAAGCTCTTATTGAGTGTTTTTCTAATTAAATAGATTTTCTATCACTGAAAATGCGTTATCTCGATCTTGAAGCCAACGGTATATCCGGTGACCTTAAACATTGGCGCGGAAAATAAAGGTTGCGAGAACCAAAAAAAAAAATGGCGCTCGTCTATTTGATAACCAGTCCTATTTTTCCGATGTTAGTCCAACTGGTTACTTTTCCTTACTCGGAAGCAAAAAAAGGAACTGGCTTATCATTTAACAAAAACCGAAGAAGAAATGTTCTGCAATACATATTTTGATACGCGACCTATATTTACAATGATTTTCATTGATTAATTGGTCTCTTTGGTTCATTTTAATTGGTTTGTTTAGCAAGGAAATGCCAGTTCCTTATTCGATTTGAATAAGGAATAAGGAACCAGTTCCTTATTCCCTATTCAAACCGAATAAGGAACGGGGATATCATTATATAAAACTAAGTACAGATGTTCTGCAATTCAAGTTTTTGATACCCAACCTAAATGTAAAATGCTTTTCATTGATTTATTGGTTTCTTTGGTTCATTTAAATTAAGTTGTTTAATAAGAAAATGCCAGTTCCTTATTCGATTTGAAAAAGAAACAAGGAACCAGTTCCTTATTCCTTATTCAAACCGAATAAGGAACTGGGTTTTCATTAAATAAAACTCAGTAACGATGTATTGCAATAAATATGTTTAATTTCGAACCTACATATACCATGATTTTCATTGACATTTAGTATTCTTTGGTTAATTTTAATTTATCTTTGAGTAAGACAATTCTATTTCCTAATTATCGTGTTCATAATACATGTTTTCAGCGTGTATCGTCAAAAAGAATAAACAATAGAAATGTGACAGATTACATCCATATAACATAATCAAGTTTAAATAACACACACAGCATCTATAAAATAAAATACCCGAAAGTGATTATCCGAAATCGCTCTTCCGAATAAGGAACTAACTTATTACTCAATTCCTTATTCAGACGCTATACTTTCGGATACTTACATTCGGATCATTCTCGCATAGTGCAGCTTTATTTTCGTTATTATTGGCTATGTTTAATGTAAGATTTTTTATTTATATCTCTGATACAGTTCTTTAAGTTTTGTCTGACCCTTACCTTTGGCCAAGACTACACGAAATCTCTTTTCTAAGCATGTTTTAGATATCTCATTCCGTTCTCATACGTAAAAGGTTACGAAGGGATATGATTAAGGATGTTAAGAGATTTCAACACGTCACCATAAAATCAAGACTGCACCAGAAGCATCGGTCTCTAGTAGACTGGAAAGTTCCATCGAGATGCCTCAACATTTTATTTATTATTCAATAACCTGCGCGCAAACTAGCTGTACAAGTGTTTTTCTTCAGAGATTTGTTTGAGTGCGAATACACGTTTTCTCGCTCATGCAGACCAACGGTACATACGAGGACCTTCAAACTCGGCACACGATTATTGACCAGGGTTCCTAAAAAAACGGCGATGGTCTCGATGGTTAATAGTCCTTCGCCGTTTTAAGCGTCATAATTGCGCTCTGTATTTGAACCGAATGCCAATAGGTTGTACAGCGTTGTCGTCAGTGCGACGTCACTGACGTCACCATAAAAGCGGGACTGCACCGGAAGCAGCGGCCCAGGTGACTCTAGATGTCTGTTTAGTTTCGTCGAGATGCCTCTGTATTTTGTTTTTCAATTTTAAAAAAAAGCGTACTCAAGCTGTTATTGAGTGTTTCTTTTTAAATAGACTAACTATCACTGAAAACGCGTTATCTCAATCTTGGATGCCAGCGGTATATCCGGTGACATTAAACATTAGCGCACGATTAAAGGTCGCGAGAACCAAAAGAATGGCGCTGGTCTTTTTGATAACCAGTCCTATTTTTGCGATGTAAGTCCAACTGGTTACTTTTTCCTTATTCGGTAGCAAAAAAAGATCTGGGTTATCATTTAACAAAAACCGAAGAAGAAATGTAATGCCTTACATATTTTGATACCCAACCTATATAAACAATGATTTTCATTGATAAATTGGTCTCTTTGGTTCGTTTTAATTGATTCAATAAGCAAGGAAATGCTAGTTCCTTATTCGATTTGAATGAGGAATAAGGGACCAGTTTCTTATTCCCTATTCAAACCGAATAAGGAACTGGGATATCATTATAAAAAACGAAGAACAGATGTACTGCAATTACAGTTTTTGATACCCAACCTACATTTAAATACTTTTCATTGATTTATTAGTTTCTTTGGGTCATTTGAATTAAGTTGTTTAATAAGAAAATGCCAGTTCCTTATTCGATTTGAATAAGGAACAAGGAACCAGTTCCTTATTCCTTATTCAAACCGAATAAGGAACTGGGTTTTTATTAAATAAAACTCAGTGGCAATATATTGCAATAAATATTTTTATTTTCGAACCTACATATACCATGTTTATTTGATCACATTTAGTATTCTTTGGTTAATTTTAATTTATGTTTTAGTAAGACAATTCCATTTCTTTATTACAGTCTTCATAATAATTGTTTTCAGCGTGTATCGTCAAATATAATATACAATAGAAATGTGACAGAATCCATCCATATAACATAATCAAGCTTAAATAACACACACAACATCTAAAAAATAAAAAATCCGAAAGTGATCGTCTGAAATACAGGCTTCCGAATAAGAAACTAACTTATTACTCAATTCCTTATTCGGAGGCTATACTTTCGGATACTTACATTCGGATCATTCTCGCATACCGCATCCTTTATATTCGTTATTATTGTCTATGTTTAATGTAAGATTTTTATTTATATCTCTGATACAGTTCTTTAAGTTCTATCTGACCCTTACCTTGGGCCAAGACTATACGATATCTCATTACTATGCATGTTTTAGATAGCTCATTCCGTTCTCATACGTTAACGGTTACGAAGGGATATGATTAAGGATTTAAAGGGATTTCAACACGTCACCATGAAAGCAAGACTGCACCGGAAGCACTAGTCGACTGTAAAATTTAATTGAGAGGCCTGAATATTTTATTTTATTTAATATTCAAACACCTGCGCGAATACTAGCTGTACTAGTGTTTTCTTCGTAGATTTGTTTTAGTGCGAATACGCGTTTTCTCGCTCATGCAGACCAACGAAACATCCGGCGACTTTAAACCTCGTCACACGATTAATGGCCGTGGGATCTACAAAACGGCCGTGGGATCTACAAAACGGCGATGGCCTCGATGGTAAACAGTCCCTCGCAGATCTTAGCGTCACAGTTGCGCTCTGTATTCGTACCGAATGCCAATATTTCGTACATCGTTGTCGTCTTTTCGACGTCTCTGACGTCAACATACAGGAGATAATGCACCGGAAGCAGCGGCCAAGTGCCTCTAGTAGTATGGAAAGTTTCATCGAGATGCCTACGTATTTTGTTTTTCCATAAAAAAAAACAAATGCGTATACAAGCTTTTATTGAGTGTTTATATATTAAAATGCATTTTATATCTCCGAAAACGCGTCTTTCCGATCTTGGATGCATCCGTACATCCGGCGACCTTCAATAATGGCACACAATAAAAGATCGTGGGACGCGACAAAATGGCGCTGGTATCGGTGGTTACCAGTCCTATTTTTCCGAGTTAGTGCAGCTGGTTACTTTGTCATTTTTCACCCGCGAAAAAGGAACTGGTCATCATTACACATAAAAACTAGGTAGAAATGTACAAGAATACATATGTGCGATACCCAACCTACATTTACAATGATTTTTATTGATTTATTGTTGTTGTTTTTTGTAAGAAAATGGAAGTTCCTTATTCGATTTGAATAAGGAATAAGGAACCAGTTCCTTATTCCTTATTGAAATCGAATAAGGAACTGGGTTATAATTAAATAAATAAAAAGTAGAAATGTACTGCAGTTAATGTTTTGGATACACAACGTAAAAAACAATGATTGCCATTGATTTATTGGTCTCTTTGGTTAATTTTCATTTATTTTTTTATTAAAAAATCGCCAGTTCCTTATTTGATTTGAATAAGGAATAAGGAGCCAGTTCCTTATTCCTATTTCAAACCGAATAAGGAACTGGATTCTCATTAAATAAAACTAAGCAGCAATGTATTTCAATAAATATTTTTTTACATGTACCATCATTTCATTGACATTTAGTATTCTTTGGTAAATTTTAATTTATGTTTGAGGAGAACAATGCCATTTCCTTAATATCGTCTTAATAATATTTGTTTTCAGCGTATTTCGTCAAATAGAATATACAATAGAAATGTGACAGAATACATCCATATAACATTATCAAGCTTAAATAACACACACACACACACATCTAAAAAATAAAATATCTGAAAGTGATTGTCCGAAATACGGGCTTCCGAATAAGGAACTAACTTATTACTAATTCCTTATTCAGAGGCCATAATTTCGGATACTTTAATTCGGATCATTCTATCATAGCGCAGCTTTATATTCGTAATTATTGGCTATGTTAAATGTGAGTTTTTTTTTAAATTTATATCTCTGATACATTTTTTGAAGTTTTATCTGGACCTTACCTTTGGCCAAGACTATCCGATAGCTGAGTATCGAATAAGGAACTGGGTTATAATTAAATGAAACTAAGTAGAAATGTACTTCAATAGCTATTTTGTTATACCCAACCTACATTAACAGTGGTTTTCATGATTTATTGATCTCAGTGATTCATTTTCACTTATTTTTAATTAAGAAATCGCCAGTTCCTTATTCGATTTGAATAAGGAATAAGGAATCAGTTCCTTATTCCTTATTCAAACCGAATAAGGAACTAGGCTATAATTAAATAAAAAAAGTAGACATGTACGGTACTAGGCTAAAATTAAATAAAAAAAAAGAAGACATGTACTATAATACATATTTTTGATGCCCAATCTACATTAATAATGATTTTCATTGATGTATTGAGCTCTTTGGTTCACTTTAATTTATCTTTTTTGGCAAGAAAATGGCAGTTCCTTATTCGATTTGAATAAGGAATAAGGAATCAGTTCCTTATTCCTCATTGAAATCGAATAAGGAACTGGGTTATAAGTAAACTAAAATAAGTAGAAATGTACCTCAATAAATATGTGTTATACCCAACCTATATTTACAGTGATTTTCATTGATTTATTGATCTCATTGATTCCTATTTATGTTTTTGTTTGGTAAGAAAATGCCGTTCCTTATTCGATTTTGATTTATCATTTATAGTAAGAACATTCCAGTTCCTTATTCGATTTCAATAAGGAATAGGGAAGCAGTTCCTTATTCCTTATTCAAACTGAAAAAGGAACTGGTTTATCATTACTTAAAACTTAGTAGAAATGTATTGATATATGTATTTTAAATATCCAACCTATGTATATACATGTATATAATGATGTTCATGTATATGTTGAACAATTTTTATCAATGTCATTGATGTTTAAGTAAGAAAATGCAGGCTCCTTATAAGGAATGAATAAGGAATAAGGAACTGGTTCCCTTTTCCGTATTCGGCCGCGAAAAAGGAAATGGAGTTTAAATGAAAACAAATATTAGGAAATGTACTAGATTGCATTTTTATATCACATAAACGTTAAATAAGTATACAGGCTTAAGGTTTGGTTGATTTGAAGCTAGAATTCGAAGTATATAATGCCGGCTCGGGTTATACAAGAAATCCTATTAAAACGCTAAGAAGAAACATGAATATGTATCGTTATACACAAATTAAATGTATTCTTGTTATTTAGTTTTGATTTAATTAAGAATTGATTGCATTATTTTTCTTAAAAAGCTTAGTCAAATATGTTAAGCGTGAATAAGGAATAAGGAACTGTTACTTATTCCTTATTCGAATAAGAAATCGTGAATAAGGAATAAGGAACTGTTCCTTATTCCTTATTCGAATAAGGAATAAGGAACTAGGAAAAAGGAACCAACTTACTCTCCATTTTTAATTTATATTGAAATATATGTTTAATACGTTTTTTTACAAATTTTATATAAATTAATATGTATTTGACAAAATCGTATAGTCTTGCTTTAACGTGTATTATATTTAATAACGGGATAGTGACTTTACTATTACAATGTGCTTTATGTTCTTGTTACATAAGCAACTATTGTTTTATATATATTTATCGATGTATGGATGTGCACCGACAAAACCTCATTGCAAGATTACTCTATATAATGTTGAATATACGTAAATACTACAAAATGTAAAGCAAATATTACTAAACAATTAGAGTTAGATTAAAAATGGTGATATATTATCACACATAAGTGTATGGTCTTGTACAAAATGAACATGCTATGATAAGAAATTAATATCAAGAGCATTTACTCGCAATTTCAACCTTTAAGTTATATCTTATTAAAAAACAGTAAACACATGTAATAATGGTATATTTACATTTTATAAGACATATGTCAGACAAATTGTGAACCAAAAAATAGGAATTGTCAGTCTGTGTTTGTTTATAGCAGTGATCCGTAAAATGGCTCCATTAGAGAAAAAGCTTTTCACCGTTGAAACAATAAGAATCCTTTTGCGCTCAAAGATATTAGTACTTTTAGCTTCAAACTTGATGTTGTGTTCGACATCCCGTTATCCGTATTAATAATTGTATCATCCTTTATGTAAAGGTATTAATAATTATGATTGTAGTCAACACGTCATGCTCAACACTTTCTAAAACGATTCGAAGTGAACAGACGCAGAGTTCGTCATTGTTGGTGTACCGGCATAAACCTGTACACTGCTTCAAAAGTAAATGTAATATGAACTCTTAACCTTGTAAACAATCCCAAAAATTGGTCACGTCTGTTCAAGCTCAATACCACTTACACGAAAGTCATTTTAATTATCACATTTCACAGTATCAATTGAATTCTAAAAAGGGTCATATCGATGGTCATTATACGGCTCAAGGCGTGTCATGCAAAGCTTCCATGTGAAATCGGAGGAGACTTATGGTTTGCGCTCAGTGTGTCAGTCTGTCAGTCTGTCCGTCACACTTTTCTGGATCCTTCGATAACTTAAAAAATTCTTTATATTTTGTTATGAAACTTGAAACATAGACAGATGGCAATATGGAGATTATGAACGTCAATTCATGTTGTTCCTACGTCAAAAATTGGCTTCAAATGTTAAAAAAATTTTTTACTGACAATGGTGGAGTTTCACTGGTAGGGGACCTTATTGCTTGGCAATCTCTTGTATTTCTAGATAGTATATAGTCTTTCTTGAAGAAATCAATTGCATAATTTTAAACTGTATGCAACATTTAATTGGGTTTTAATTGTTGTGTTGATTTCCATAACCGTGAATGCGAGGCTGCAAGCTAATCGTGCTATAAATAACAAGAACAAGAACATTTACATATAATTTCCGTTCATACGCATGCATTTTAAATTTTAAGTTTACATCGTCCTGTGCTGTCTAATAACCGTTATAATTATACGAAAACGTTTACTAAACGTGCGATTCTCAGTCAAACGACATCAATTACCGTGTAGGTCAAGTTTAAGAAACATTTTCCATTCTTAACGCCCCCACCCTAATGAGAACTAACTTACATTCATAACAGTACAAACTTAAATAGCCGTCTGCATCCATGTTATTGGAGTCGCCTGCGACGCCGGTTTCCAAAGGAGTGGTTTTTGCATCTTAATTGTGAATTAATATCTTTAAAAATCTGGCTTTCTGATGCCTTGGATGTTTATCAGCAATCCACTGATGTTCGAACTAAACATGTCAGATCTTTTTTAAGTTTTTTTTCGATAGGTATACGTATTCAATAATTGAATTTATTTACTTCAGTGTGGTAAAAAGGTATTTGCTTTATTAAACAACCCTCGCGCTTTTAAAAAGGATATGAGTTTTATAAATATAAACACTGCAAGCACTTCTAAATCAGGGTTATAATGTACTTACGTGATTGAATATGGAAATTAGAGTCTCAAATACATGATTTTAGAGTGTTTTGCGCGTTGTGATCATTATATGCAAGGATCAGATTCTTTCTTGAAGATGCTAGAAAAAGTCTCTCTATATGTATATGTAATTGTACAATATGTATATGTAATTGTACAAAGCAGGCGCGTTTTAGTCGGGTAAATAGATGATAAAACACCATCAACAAATCGCTACAAAAGTTTTTTAACTGATCTTGGTAAAGATTTTGTATAACAAACGTTTTCCAAAATCAGACCCAGGAAAGCTTTTTTTAAGATTTCCGCCAAGTTGGCCGCAAAAACCTTTTAATGATTATAACGGTGCAACGTTCCACTCAAATTTGATGATTTTGGTGTCTATATCCAGTGTTGTGAGTCCCATACCATATTTCGATTACCATATTGTGAACGTTTATTAAGTTACACAGAAATACAACATGGCATCCCAAATGGCAGCAGACACAATACGAAGGACCTCAAGCCCATACCGTGTGTATCCAACGTGATCATTGTTATGACAAACGCATTAATTGTGATCGCGTTTTCTGAATTATGACAAGAGGATCGATTTGTGTGGGATATGGGAGATTTCATTCTGCTAAAGGCAGGTTTATGATTCATTTCTTGCATCAGGGAAGCTTGCACCTTGTGCAGATTTCAGTCAAAGTATTGCCTATGATCAATACGTATTCAGTGGACAAATTGTTCATTATGTAAACATTAAACTTTGTTTGCAAAACGTTGCCATGAAGGGCAACCTTTCTACCATTGTAACGTTTTACAGACCATTGTATTGGAAGGACCGAACTCATTGACAAACATTTTTTTGATGTAAGGGTTTTTATACAGGATGAGCTTATAAGGGGTCAAAGGGTACCTCATGGAGCAAACATGTCTCTGAAACATGCTCAAAAATGTCTATTGGGAAAATGCAATTGTGCCATTATAAGAGAGAAAGTTGTAATGGGCGCTTTGCGAGGCAATCTTCTTGTTGACAAACGCCTTCAGTCAGCTTACAACCCAAATAACTCAGGACGAGCCCGAAATTCAGATACTGCTGGATGATTTCGAGGAGTTGTATTTTTCTATTATTAGGTAAGAGTCGATGCTAGCAGATGATACATGATCTGAGATTGTGATCAAACACGAGACGGTTAAAGAAAATTAGAAACGTGATACATTTGCACAGACCTAAATAACAAGCATATTATTGCTTTATTATCAGCATATGATTAGCATTGCAATGATGTTGATCAAGGCGGATCTTACTAGGTGTTGACTGATGCATTTGCAGACAGTGTCCGAATGTCTATCCGTCTATGTTGCAGCTGGGCATTTTAATCTCCTGTGATGTGTTTATTAATATCTGACGCATATGAGCAACATAGAGGAAACGAAAGTTTATCGAAATTTTGTAGATGGTTTTCACGTTGTTCGAAAGAGCAATCAGTGCTGGAATGGGCTAAGCAATGAACTTGCCATTGAGCAAACATTAATTATTTCTCTAAAGAGTACAGGTGGCCTAACTCCAAAAGTGGGGTGACCGAAGCAATTCAAAACCGTTGGACCCTGTCTGCACCTGTAACATCCGAGTGCAACAGGGCGATGAAGGATTTCACAGACTTGACATATATCACAAGTCCACAACACAAAAAATCAACTAAGGCGCTCATCAACATAGTCGCATCTGATCTCGAAAACATGCAGGCACAGATTACAACATGCTCACCCTACACAGCTGATTATACTCTGAGAAAAATTGTCAAGTGGCTGGGACAGGTGTGGACGTTCATGCATTTGAGGAGGTTGGGGACAATATCAGAAGGGGTGTCATATGTAAGTCGAATTGGCTTATAAATTCAAAAGAAAAGACAGAGCCAAAACTCTTCGAAATAGCTCAATTATTAATTTCGATTCTTACCGTGCTTTTGATCATTTCCTACTGCTCCAGCGCTTCCTGGTTGTGTCAAACTCTGGAGATCTTTCCCTTAACGACTCTGTGTCGTATTAACTGAGCTCCATCCTCCTGCTCTCTTTGAAGCCAAGAACATACTTCGTAAAGAAGACATTCCTCCGATCTATCAAGGAATAAAAGATCATGCTGCTTACGCATCTTTTGAATTCCTGCTATATGTTACGTGTTTGGTGGCTCTTTGCTCAATTGTTTACCATGGAAAAACGGCGACACATATAAATCAGTAGTGGAGTCCTTTGGAGGTTTCGCTGTTTAACATTACGTACAGGCGACAGTGGTGTTCAATAGCTACAAACAAGGCCTTCTTTTAGAGACAAAACACACTAGAGACGAAGAAAAAACGTGAACCCTATTGTTCGTTTCAACAAAGAAGCAAAACACTCATGCAAAAATCAGGAATTGTTTTCTCGTGGCAAAAACAAGACAGGCATGATTGCTCTAATAAGCACAGCTATGACTAAAATGGGATGTCATATCGTCGTCACCAGGGTATGCAGACGTCGATTTTGTAAAAAAAATAGTCAAAGCACGACAACGTTGGTGGGTGAGAATACCGATTTGCTCATCTTACGCCTGCGGTACTCCACAAGTGACAATAAGATCATCTTATTCAGCTCTGGTGAAAACGAAAAGTCAACGGAACACAAAGTGTCTAATATTAACCTTTTGAAAGAACTTTCAGGAGACTTTTGTGCAATTTGGTGCCCTTTGTTCATGCTTACTCAGGCGGTAAATCAATTTTAAGGCTTTTCGGCATTCGAATAAAAGCCAGTCTTTTGGAAATACGCAAAACCTGTTGCTATCATAAAAGCACGTGCTAGCTCGTTCCTCCTTCCAAACAAGTCTCAAGAGGGCATATCAGATGTTCGCAAACGCTTGATGGTGGACCTATTTTGTGACCAGTCCAATGATTCCTTAGAATAACTGCGTCATAACATGTTGACAAAGAAGGTCGCTACGGCCGAAACATTCGCAAATCATGAGCGACTTCTCTCATCAAAACATGTAACATTATTCCATAGCCGACGCGTATACTGTCAAATGATTGGATGTATGGGATGGCAAATTCGACTGAATGGGAATGAATACAGGAAAACGAACAATTAGTTCAAATCATGAAAAAAAGAATTGCTGCAACTTAAGAATTATTGAATCAGCAATTGTAACTGTTATGTATGATGTAAATCCTCTCGGTGCAGCTGCAGATACTGTGGCTCTTCCAAAACTTAAAACTGATAATTCAAACAATTCACAGAAGGTCGGTAATATACAGGAACGGGACGACCCCGAAATGTAAACGCTCAGAGGCAAAGGTTATGGAAAAAAGTAATTGTGTATCAAGTGACAGTCGACAGCTGAATGTCATACATTGGATTTCATGTGTTGGTTACCATTTTGGACACCATGTAAGATTTATGTGCAACACAATAAACTTGCGTTATTTCTGATTATCTTTATGTGTTCTTTGCCCACAAAAACCTATATATAGATACAAAAATCATCAACATATTGTGAAAAGTTACATAGTCATTATAATTAGTTAAGAGGTTTTGGCGGACATCTTGGCGACCATCTGGAAAAAAACAATTCCGGTGGTCCGATTTCGGTTATTTTTGTATATGTATTAAAGTATCTCCTACCCTAACAGGATCAGTTAAAATACATATTTACCTGACTATATGTATTTTCTAGACATATACAAAGATATACACAAAATATATAAAGAGAAAGAGAGAGAGACAAAAAGAGAAAGAGAGAGAGAGAGAGAGAGAGAGCGAGAGAGAGAGAGAGAGAGAGAGAGAGAGAGAGAGAGAGAGAGAGAGAGAGAGAGAGAGAGAGAGAGAGAGAGAGAGAGAGAGAGAGAGAGAGAGAGAGAGAGAGAGACAGAGAGAGAGAGAGAGAGAGAGAGAGATAGAGAGAGAGAGAGAGACAGATAGAGAGATAGAGAGAGAGAGAGAGAGAGAGAGAGAGAGAGAGACAGAGACATAGAGAGACACAGAGAGAGACAGAGATAGACATAGAGAGATAGAGATATAGGAGAGAAGATAGAGAGGAAGATACTAAAGATAGAGAAAATATAGAAGAAGAGATATAGAGATAGACATACTATCTAGGAGATATATATGATGAGTATATATCTATAGTCATATATACATCACACTATAGAATACTCTCTCTACATATAAATCCTATATATCCACATCGGATCATATCTACCTCTAAATATATCGCAATATACTCATATAATACTCTATTAATATATTATATCAGCATATATCTCATCTATATATATCTCGCTCGCCGATATCTTCATGCTCTAGCTCTACTATAGATAGCGATTCTATCGAAGACATACATACTACGATACGACAGACATGACATACACAGACGACACACGACAACACAGATACCCAGAGACATAAACAGAAAACAGAGACAAAGACAGAGACAGAGACAGACAGAGAGAGACAGAGACAGAGACACAGGGACAGAGACAGATACATTTCCGATCAGGTCACCGCGACGCTTGAAAAGTATTTCTAATTACATTTCAATTGAGTCAAACGACTCATTTGATATTATTACAATTAAATTTAGTCAAACGACTCATTTTATTTCTCCCGATCACTTAAAATGCCTGAACACTATTTTCTCAACGGCGACTATAAATTAACAGCACCAACTTTTAATTATTCACATCCACAAGGATATTTGATATTTAAGGAATATTCAATATACCTGCAACCAATTTTTCTGAAATGTGTGTGCATAACAGAATGATTAAATCTAAGAAACGACCAATGGTTGTGTCTGGGAAATCTGACAACTTATTGTTTGGTCGGGTCTTCTAATGAAATCTAGTGCAATAAGTGCAAGTGAAAGTGTCTAGGACGTTGCCAGTGATCCCGAGACCTCCAACCACCAACCAAGCGATTGAAGCATTGTGCCAGTGCGTTCAACAATAGTTGGAGGCAAGATTTTCCATGGCCCACAGACGTTGAAGGGGGTAAGCATTTTTCTACCTTCTTAAACTTTTTATAAAGTAAGTTTGTAGTGATAACAACACAAAGTAAAATCGCATGTGAAAAATTATTTCAAGATTTGAACTAGTTGATGAAGAAGGAAATTTCTCATACAACAACATACCTCTCTTATAATAATCTAGGTAAGTTGTTGGCCTGGTCCTCCCTGCATATACATGTACAGCTGGTAGGTGCTTAACTAGGCTGTTTAGAAAACAAAAACAAACGCAATATGCTTTTTGCTTACATATCTCTTTGTATTTGTTTCGAAGCAATGTATAAGATCGTATGTCCGTGTGATGTACAAATTGTGTGTATTTAAGACTGCGATGGGGCTTCAGCACAATAAAAAAGGTAACAAGAGCACCGCCTTGCGGGTGCAGACCGCTCATCTATTTTTCTTTTTAAAGGTGAAGGGACCTATCTCAATACTTCAATCACAAAGGAGGGAGGGTGGGGTGGAGAGGGGTTTATAGTGTGGGTGTGTGGTCATTTATTACATTATCTTCAAATATGCAAAACAAAAACTGCAAAAAAAAATATTATTTTTTGGGGGGAAGGGGGATTTTTTGGTGGGATGGTTGGACGGTCTTTCAAAAAATAAAATAATAAAAATAAATATGTGCTTTCTAACCATGTTTCAAACAAAAAAAGTTTGTTTTTTTTTTTTGGGGGGGGGGAGGGGGTCGGAGGGGATAAAGTGTGAGGGTGTGGTCATTTATTATAGGAACTTTAAAAAAAAATGATAAAAACACTTTTTTTGGGGGGGGAATTCTGGGATAGGGCGTGTGGGGTGGTTTGGGTGGAGTCTATTGTGGTATGTCAGGTAAGAGTTGTTTTGTCAAAGTATCAATCAAATCTGATCATAAATAAAGAAATTATGGCAATTTTAGCAAAATTTAATAATTTGACCTTGAGATTCAAGGTCATTCAAAGGTCAATGTAAAATTCAACTTGCCAGGTACAATACCTTCGTGACAGCATGAAATTATTTGTAGTTTGAAAGCAATAGCCTTGATACTTTAGAAGTAAAGTGGATCTAAACACAAAATTTAACCATATATTCAAAATTACTAAGTCGAAAAAGTGCAATAATTCCGTCAAATGACAACCAGAGTTATGTAACTTGTCCTGTACTGTCCCCTTATGATAGTTTGCAAGTATTCCAAGTATGAAAGCAATAGCTTTGATACTTTAGGAGTAAAGTGGAGCAAAACACAAAACTTAACCAAATTTTCAATTATCTAAGTATAAAGGGCCCATAATTCTGTCAAAATGCCAGTCAGAGTTACATAACTTTGCTTGCACGGTCCCCTTATGATAGTAAGTAAGTGCTGCAAGTATGAAAACAATAGCTTTGATACTTTAGGAATAAAGTGGACCTAAACACAAAACTTGATCAAATTTTACATTTTTTAAGTATAAAAAGGGCACATAATTCTGTCAAAATGCCAGTCAGAGTTACATAACTTTGCATGACAGTCCCCTTATGATAGTTAGTAAGTGTTGCAAGTATGAAAGCAATAGCTTTGATACGCCGACACAGACGCCAAGGTGATGACAATAGCTCATTTTTAAATAGATGAGCTAAAAATCATGCTCGCCTGAAGTCTGAAGTCCTCAATGCTGTAATGATGGTCAGCAAAAAGGAGTAGACTTAGGAAGAATGCTGGATGCCTGGCACGAGAAGAAGCCACGGAGAAAAAGTTAACAATGTTTATCTGTATAGTTGGTAAAATATGTACTTTTTCCAGTCATTTTGCTTTTTTGCCTTCTGTTATTTTGCTTGTAATGTAAAATTGTAATATTTGATTTAAATAAAATAAATTGAAACATAAATAAATAATAAGATATTATTTGTTTGAATTGCGCCAAAGTAGTGTAGATTTTGATTTATATAATGTACAAAATATAAAATATCAAAATATTGACACGCGAAACCGTTTTCCGCACCACTTCCCTTCCGCGCTGTCTCGCCGCTGTGCCTGACCAATATCCTATACCTTATCAGATTATCTGCACTTGTAATCAAATATTCAAAATGAATACATTAACATTGATGCTAGATTGTTTCAAAGACGTGCCTTTGTGTACTATTCAATTTACGACTCTGTGATAGCGGTTGAGTATTGAATGTCAAGAGATACATGGCAGTTTTGACTTTTAGTCACATCGCATTCATTGTGAAAAACAGTTGTCGTCTACGAACAATCAATCTTGATAATTGATTTCATGAATAAAACAAGCAAATCTTTTGTGATGAGATAGAAATTCAATTTTATTGTTCGTTAAATATTCAACAGATACTTTAGCAAATTACCAAACAATCTTAGGGGATAAATGACATTAACTATGTTTTGTCATGCACTTGTATATGGTTATTTTGCTACAAACATATGACAAAATCATAAAGTGAATTTTAAGGAAAATAAAGTTTGATGACCAATTCTTGAATCAAGATCATTCCTCCCATACAATTTTTAGCATAACATTTGTAAAATGACACAAACAATTGCGTGTCAGATAAGGCGTGATACCTTGGTGTTCTCCAGCGTGTAATTCAACGAAATTGTTGTTGAAATGATCACCCAAGAGTACATAATAATTGCAGAAATATATCTTATTCTTGAAGTTTTTACTGTCTCTTCTCCCATGAGGGTCTCGAATATGTTATATTAGTGAGTGTCTGAGTATTGCCTTTCTATGTTTATTGAGCGCGTTATTTAAAGCAGACTCCAAATCCGGTAGTCTTAAAACAAACAAGTATTTGCATCGATGTTGTAACGCACTGTTATACATGCCTTCGTTGTCTCTCTTTTGTTTATAATTAACGAAAGCATTCTATAAATATAATTTATTACTACAATAAGGAAAACACTTCGCATAGTATTTTATCTGATTAAGTCAAGAAAGATATCAACACTGCATATAAATTATATATTCAATATCTGCACTTGACATGGCATTGTTAAGTTTCACATACGGAAATGAGTGCTCATGTATAACATGCAATCAGTTTGGACCTACCGAGCTCTTAATTAATTTCTTCGTTTGAAATGGCCGGCTGATGGAGCTATTCCGCTGAACGCAGTATGTCTCTGCATGTGTACGATACCTCACATAAGGCTTAATTGGGGCAGATGCAAAGGACTGCTGTAAGCATGTTTTCTATTGTCAGTTTAAGAAATAATGAAATTATAGTTCGGGAGAAAATTGTGTAAGATCAGAGCAGAGTATTAAGCTACAGTAATGCTGTGAACTTGAAGGTAAACCCAAATCGTCATCAGATTGCTGTGAGACATAAACTGGAAAAACTGCACGGAAGCGTGTTTATTAATGCCGCAGTACCAGAATTTAACAATATCATGCTGATTCAAAACAAGAAATAATAATAATGATATAAAATATGGATATGTTACACATACATAATGCCTAAGTATATACGAGATGGAATGGCATTCTACGTTTGACACGGGATGCAACCGGTACAAGAAAGTTCAATATCAATATAAACTGCAGGAGACAACTAAGGTCATGTTTTAATACACAGATGCGGCCCAGTTTCCTCCCTTCTCGTATTGAATACGGCGTATCTTATCCCTTGTAGGTTTTTACTTATGTGTAATTGTTCGTTTAAATATCTGAAAAAATATCGATTTATACAGTTAACTTGAAATATGACATAGGAAGTAGAAAAAATATATCAAATTAATGATAAATTAATAAAAAATTAAAATTATATATTTACAATTCATGTCAGGATTCTTCATTATTGTATTCACGAATATCACGAACATCATAATTCAACTAGTCTATTCTATTTGCTTCATAGTATTTTTTTGCATGTAATAACCGTAGGTTTCGGATGAAACACAATACGCAAATCTTAAACACATAACTCGCAAGCTATCCCATCATTAAGACTTTTAGAAAGAGTGTTTTATTTTGTCTCGAGGTCAATAACTCGTCCAACACTAATTTGCTACATCATAAGTACAAATAAGTACATTGGACAATGACTTGTATTGCTAAAGCTCTTGAAAATAGAAAACAGCTTTAATTTCCTAAACTATTTCATATGGATCACAATAAACATTTAAACTTCACAAATATGCATTAAAATTGTAAGCAAGTATATCACAGTAGTAGCGTATTAATTTTACTACATATATTCGAATCTAACTTGGGGAGTATTTTCATAGTTCAGAGATTTGTGTACATTCAATACCTCCATTGAGATATAACACTGGTTAGAACATGTACTGTGCATCATAATCCCACAGTTTGTCGAGTCTGTGTTTGAAAATATTTAATGACTTGTATGGGTATTCCACTACGACCCGATTCCCCACGATTTGTCCCGATTTCCAATATTTTGAGGTCGGGGACATTCGTAACTCAATCGGCAAAGGTCCTTACTCATTCGTAGCTAGTCGCGGACGAGTCGTGAGCTCCCAAAAAATCGCGGCCAGTTTTTAAACGTGTTTAAAATTTGACCAAGACCTCCAAGACTGAATTTAATCGCAGTTGACTCGTAACAGTGTCGTAGTGCGTTCTTTGGCGTCGTAATGGAATCTTAGGTAATTCGTGACTCAATCGGGGAATCGGTGATCAAGTGATCTGTCTACGAATCATTTACGGGTCGCCGTGGTGTAATGGATATGGTGTCCGCCTAGCGACCGGGAGGTCACGGGTTCGATCCCCGCTGTGAGAGCGTTCTTTCGATCTCCCATATAGACACCAAGTACTGGTTCTAGGCCCAGGAAACGGACTCGAGAGCATTTCAAATAAGTAGGAATTACTTTCTATGCAATCGAGCTAAAATAAATAGGTTTAAACTAAACTAATCATTTACGACTTTGTCAAGACTCTCAAGAGTTCACCCCGATTGAGTTGCGAGCCCGCTAAGATTCTCGCGATTTAGTTACGAAACAGTTACGATTTTGTAAAGAATGATAAAGATATAATATTTTTCCATCATGTTTTGTTGTCGAATAACCCACAATAAGGAGTATAGATGCGTAGGAATTAAATCACGAATGCGGAGCACGAGTGCTTTGATAACACGAATCTATACTCCTTACTGAGGGTTATTCGACAACAAGCCATCATAGAAAAATATTATTTCTATTCTTACACGATTCTGATTGATTTGCTTCAAGCTTTTGGACGTGAACTATATATACTCCGCCCTTCTTAGTACAAAGTTCACTATTTAGTGACGTCATTGAATTTTACAAATATTTGACGTCGTTTTCATTCATAAATATTTTGCAAATTACGTCCCTTTCATTGAGAACAACACTCATTGAAACTAAATGACGTCACATGTGTTAATTCTTTTGAAAAGCTGACATGCTATAAATGTTTTCTTAATTACGTTTCTTAACGAACAAATTCTTAGCAGGCGTGGTCATGCCACTTATCACCAAATATACAATTTGTTGTTTCATTACATTTATAAACGTGCTACATTTTTTACATTTCTTTAAGAGCGGGATATAAGCACGTGCATTTTACTGCAATATTTTCTTTATTAATTTTATTCGGAACTATTTTCGAAACATTAAGCTCCGCCCATAATTTATTGCAGAATAACCCACACTTTATTTCCTTCTTTGACTATAGAAAACAAGTCGCGTGCCGTGTTAGAATCAATATCAGTCGATATTGGCGCCGATTTCATGGGTGCGTTCGGTGATACACATCGTAGTGAAGTCGCGACCCTATTCGCAAGACTTCAACCGAACCCCACGATTCGTCGTAACTCAATCGTACCACTGTCGTAACTGAATCGCAGACTGTCACGAGTCTTCCCGATTCAATAAATGTGAGAAATCGTAGCGAATCGTGGGCTTGTTTTCGTAGTGGAATAGGGCCATTAGCAGACGCTTCGGACAGTGGGCTATACCACAATCGCCGTTATGGCGGAACTGTCCGAGGGTTCCCGATTGCTCTTGTCTATAGTCTTGTCTTCGCTCTGGATCAGTGTGTGTGTGTGTGTGTGTGTGTGTGTGTGTGTGTGTGTATCAGTTTATTTACATGTCCTACTAGTCTCCTCACGAGGTCTTTGCCCATGTGACCTTTCATGTGAAAATATTTCATTTTTAGCCAAAGTAGGTCAAATTTACCCCGGCAACCCGGGTGTTCGCCAAAGAATTTTGTTTTTTTAGGAAAGTTCAGTGCACGGTGGCCAATGAGACCTTAATTTTCTCTGGAAAGTGTGATGATCTTGATCTTGATGTGTTATGGTGAAACATTGATGATGATATGATGGGTGTATTGTGTGTGAGTGATATGTTTGTGCTTGGTTTGTGGTGGTGTGAATGTGGTAGTGATCTGTGTATGGTTATGTTTAGTATATGGTGTGTGGTTGTTGTGTTTTTGTCTGGAGCGGAAGTGAGCAGAACACGCATAAAAATCGCTCTGGATCAGCAGACGATTTACTGGTTAAATCTGCCTTTTTTACGGGGAACTCCGAGAAATCCAATGTATCACGATTATCTTGTATTGTGTTGTATAGTAGTGTGTCACCGTTTGCAATTTTGACATCTTAATGTTATCTTTATGTATCAACAAAAAAATTGCCGAAAGCAAAATAAATTTTTCTCTACAATCCGAAATCGGCAGGTATTAAATGTCGTCAATCTATTAATAAATAACATAAATACAAGTTTGAATAATACGTTCCAAATGACTGAAAAATTAAGACGTCATAAAGAAAAGAGATTGAATATTTACTTGCATGTGTTGATAGTTCGGATTTTCACATTTTTCGGATGCCATCGTTTTTTTTTAACAAAACAAAGCAAGACGCTGTTATAATTCCGGAGGATAAATAATTAACATTTGCCTTTTAATTTTAAAAATATTTATCAGTTTTGAAAAGAAAAATCAGCTTCTAGTGCTTTTCCTGATCCAAGATGTGATTTATAAGATGCTTTATTATTCAATTGTTGTTTAACATGAGTCATGAATTCATAAGTTCAACCGTTAAACCTAAAAAATTACAAACGTTTTGCCCACTGAGTGAAAGAAAGCCAGCAGCTTTAAGTACCATCAAATTGTTTATTCAGTGTTGTTTTCAGTCTTAATTTCCTGTAAAAGACACTTTCCCAATGGAAGATATATTAATTAAATCCTAATGGGTGTTTGAGGTGTCGGTAAATTGGATTTATATAGTAAAAGCCACGGAGGTTTCGGTAAAATGGATTTTTATAAAGGTGGTATACCTACAATGAGCTGTTAATGACACCTATCATTGGCTTTCAATAACATCAGGGTCATATATTTGCAAACTGTTGATTAATTTTGATTTTATTAATTACATGTAATGCTACATGTATGCCTACCGTAAAAAATTAAAGGGCATGAATAAACTACCACTGAACTTTTTAAAATGAATACTTTTAGGAAATTGTAGGTACCAGACCCAAAAATGTAGATTGAATTTTAAATGTAACTTTATTGAAAGTAAATTTACGATTTTAATAAATCAATACTAATTTTTTTGAAAGAATTGGTGCTTTTATTTTAATAACATACTAGTAATAATAAATATTGATATAAAGACAGAATCAATATAAGATCTTCAAGTAATTTTAATGCTATTAAAAATGCTCAAAGTCTTGTAAAATATTGTGAAATGATTTATTTAAAAAATAACAACAAAAAAACCATAAACAAATATTAAATAATTCGTTAAATATTGATTTAATCATTATATAAATATTAACTCAATTTCTCTATATATACATGAGGCAGTTTGCCAACATAAAGAATATGTTGCCCAGCACTTGCCACGTGGAGGCCACCTTTTGAATTTCATATTACATGTACATATTACAATACACCATTCTGCGCTTGGCCGCTAAAAAAATTGTGGATTGCATCAAATTAAAGGTCGGATTCTGAGTGTGCTTTATATAACAATGTTTTATTATTTCTTTCTGGTTTAGAAAAACAAAAGAAAAAGACAATGTATAACATATAATATGTGTACGTAATTTATAAAAATGAATATAATGATACATGCCTTTTTCTGCCTATCTCACGGGTCCGATAGTCGGACCCATTCCCAATGCCTAATATGCATATTTTTTCCTAATTATAAAAAGAAATCCCTATTTAAAAAAACAAAATTTTTTTTTGTTAGAAAGAAGTGTCTTATGACTTATGTCTATTAGACTCTATATCTCAATTTTATTTTGTAAACAACCTAAAAAATATATAACCATAATTTATATGAATTTTATCCAAAATGACTGGAAAACTCCCTGCCCAAATAATGCTTTTGTCAATGAAAATTATTCCCAATTTGGAAGATATTGCAACTCAAAAAATCCCAATTTTGCTAGGTATTTTTTCCCAAAATAGACAGAAAAAGGCCTGTGATACACATGATGTTTTATAATTTTGTTAAGTGCACGTGCCATTGAACGTTGAGTTAAGCAAGATATGCGAACTAAATTACACATAATTAAAAACTGATAAAAATGACCTCTAACATAACGTCAGCAGACCCGAATGAATACACTTCATTTATTCCAATCAGGTAAATAACAAATACAATAATAAAACTGGGGAAGTCTACACTGTGTATTAGCAACCTACATGTACTGTGGTAATCGCTATCTTATCAGCTCAATACAGCTCCATACATTTTAATCAGATAATTTAATTGGTGCCAAGCAATTCAATTATATATAGTGTACACGCTTATGGACTAAAGGTGTGATAATCCCTATTTATACCAATTTACCGAAACCTCCGCGGCATTTACTATATAAATCCAATTTACCGAACTTATTATTTACCAAAACCTCAATAACTCATCCCAATGGCCCTCTGAACAATTCCCAAAACAAAAGAAAGGTGTGTCAATTTTGTTCCAAAAGCTTATTTTCTGCAAGTTAACAGATAAAATGAATATTTTCACAAAATAAAAGCATCTTTAAATGGGTTTGTGCCATTAAGTACCAAGCAATTATTATGATCTATGTGTTCCAATCTGAAGTTTTCGTGGCTAGATATTTTCCCAATACCAGAGATTGTAATACCTAATCTTGCAAAAAAATTCAGGGCTCTGCTGTTGCCCACCAAATTCGCCAATGGCAAATATTTAGCAATTTCTTTGATTAAAAAATTAAAATGGGAATATGTATGTCTGTAAAAAATTTGTTAAATGAAAATTTTCGGGGAATGATTTTTTTCCTGTCAAGTGCGGTACCAGATTGTAAACTCTTTAAACCGTAGACTGTGCTACAACACATCACCATGTTATTGAATGGAAAATTGGAAATGCAGTCTGCATCAACACCAGTCCAGTGCTCCAGCTAGGATTTGAAAAGGGCAGGGGTGATTTTTTGTCAAAAGGGCACTTTGGACGCGCAGTATTTTGTCAAAAGGGCACTTTTGAGCGCGCAGGTGTTTCTGGAATGCTTCTTCTTGCATGTTAATTTATATGTTATTAATAATTGTTAGAATATATTATTCTCATTATTATTAAACAATTCAAATATAATGTCTACAATGAGGAATACATTAATTACAATGTATTGTAATAAGAGATTTATCAATCATCATTATGTAAAAAAAAAAAAAAAATTTTTTTTTTTTTTTTAAGGGCAGGGGGGGGGCCCTAGGAAGGGCAGGGCGGAGGTTCGGGAGGGCAGGGCGGGGCGCCCTTCAATTTAGACCTAGCTGGAGCACTGCCAGTCAGAACCGGGCATCGAAACAAAGGAAAGTGTTGGGTGTGAAAACAAAACAACTGTGTAACTGTTAATCTTATCAGCTTAAATAAACAAATCTGTTTTAAGATTGCTGCCGATTTAAAACAATTCGAGTGAAAGTAGTTAGGGAATTATAAACTCATTTAATAATTCATTAAAACATTTACAGTTAACCTATTTGTAATTTATTCCATCATAATTTGTTAAAATGCTTTACGTAAAATGCTTTATAACGTAATCTAATTTCAAAATTTCCACGTGGATTACATCCAGTATCAGGTTACGATTTTTTCTTGGAGTAGTACATCGTAGGAACAATTATTGTGTTAGCTATAACGAAGCCAACCTACTATCCCGAAACCCCAGAATTTGGTGACCGATAAATAACATGGTGTTATTCACGCATGACTGATTAACCACAATTCCCATCTTAAGTGCCGCGGGACTATGTTAGTGTTACACGAAAATTATAAAGTAAAATCACAAAATGATGAAAAGATTAATATAAATTGTCTTAAGTTGTTGAAATAGTATAAATGTTAAATTTAATTTACCAATGACATACATTGCTGTACATTATATGTATACCAAGGTAAGTGCTCTAATACAGCAACGTATAAAAACAAATAAAGGTCTCTTGTCTACTTCTAGACTTGCAACAGGCAGTCCAAAATGCTTGGCTTAAACTTTGGCTACAGTTTCTATAATTTGGCTACACAAAATATATTTGGCGAAAATGTTGGCTACAGAAATTTTTGAGCCAGGGGGAGCCCTGAAATGGCTATTATACTTTGAGTTTGTGCTACCATAAATAAACATGCTACTTGATATATTTTCTGACATTGACCAACATACATGTTAAGTTATGTGAAAGCCTCCAAAGCAAAGTTAACACAAATTCAATAGTTGATCAAAAGGACAATGAGAGGCTCATTTGGCTTGACCTGAAATAGAAAGTAATTTTAATTTGCTTACAATTTTCTATTGTAAAGGAGTTCCCATATGGCCACCAGGAGGCTGTTAGTTGGTTTACAGGGGAGATACACAAGACACCCCATTCCAGACATGACCCTAAGTCTTTATTGCCTTTAAGTACCCAGTGTGAAGCACCCTGCAGTACACTGTACTTTCGTTTAACATATACCTGAGAGTCATGGTAAAGCAGGAATTTTGAACCTGCAATCACTGAGTATTTACAACAGTGTTTTGCATGATATTGATAATTATAGACCACACATTTGGTATGACTAAGACAAGTATGTGTATATTGTACACTGACACTTATCAATTCTAAGATCATAAGGAAATAGAGTTTTCATAATTATCATACTTACAATTGTATAAATGGAATAGCTATTTTTTACCGGGTATGTATATTAATAAAATGACAGTTATTTGTTTTACAATTTGTACACAATGGTTTTCAGTTACATTTCTAATTGTTATAACAATTCAATGTAACACACACACCCAGTGGTGACAGTGATAACATGCAACTTTAATGATTTTAACTGTTAATTCTTAAAAACAAAAATGTATACATAATTCCAAATGCAAATACATTATAACAGTTATAGCATCACCATTTTTGTTCTTCAAATGCGTAGTGTGATCTGTCTCTACATATTCCAAAATACGGATATTAGACTACACCTCAATTAGGATTTTCTCATAATAATTTGTGTGTGTGACATGATATTTGTTGTTGGTTAGGCACTAACTAATAAACTATATTTGCTCATGCCTGGTAAGCTTTTGTGATAACTTTTTGTCCCTTGTTTCTTCGCTGTCTTCAGTCTTGCATTGTCAACATTTGCTTGTGAATAATGAACATTTATTGCTCAATATAAATGAAACTTGGTCATGACATTTATCTGGATGATATCTAAGTTGGGTTTGAAACTGGGTCATATGGTTATTTGTCACAAGGTCAAATTGAAGAAAAAGCTTATAAACACTGAAGAAGTCACATTATTTACCCAATGGCAATGCTTATTGCTCTGAAAAATACAATAATGTCTCAAACAAGTTATGAATGAATCCGGTCATATGAAAAACATGGCTGCAAAAGAATGTGACAATTTTCCTTAGATGGCTTTATTAAAACCTTGTGAACACTCTAGGAGTCTGTAAGTAATAGTTTTTTCCAAATCTTAATGAAAATTGCTCAGAACGTGTCATATGACAATATCTAGGCCGAGCTCAAAATGGGCACTGAGGGCCAGACAGATTTGTTTATATGGCTTAAGTGTGAACAGCCTAGAGATCATGCAATTTTATGATCTTCATTTTACTTGGTCAGAACATTATTCCAAAATCATTGGGTAAAAATCTAACTGTCTAACACTCTTAAAGGGGCCTTTTCACAGATTTGTGCATATTTTGAAGTAAGTCATTAAATGCTTTATTTTGATAAATGTAAACTTTGGATCTTAAAAGCTTCAGTGAAAAATCAAGAATAAAATTTAAAAAAGGAAAAAAATGTAGCTCGCACCGGGGCTCGAACCAGTGACCCCTGGAGTCCTGGAGTAAAAACGCATTAGCCCTCTCGGCTATTCTGCCGAGTGTTTATGTATGACGTAATTTATACCTTATATAAGCAATCTTTGTAGTTTCATAAATTTAAACGACAACAACAGAACTCTTTAAATTATTCAATCGTTTCGTGTTGCAACGCTTTATAATTTTTAGGTTTTTAAATCATCAAAAGATGCATATAATGGCTATATTAGACTATGGTAAATGTTCAAGAATACTATTTCCTCACAAATATCATAACTAAAATGAAAATTTGCGAATCTGAAACAACTTTTTTCAATTTTCAATACTTGCAACACTTACTAACTATTGTAAGGGGACTGTGCAGGCAAAGTTATGTAACTCTGACTGGCATTTTGACAGAATAAAGTGCCCTTTTTATACTTAGAAAATTGAAAATTTGGTTAAGTTTTGTGTTTAGGTCCACTGTTTTCCTAAAGTATCAAAGCCATTGCTTTCATACTTGCAACACTTACTAACTATCGTAAGGGGACTATGCAGGCAAAGTTATGTAATTCTGACTGGCATTTTGACGGAATTATGGGCCTTTTATACTTGAAAATTTGGTTAAGTTTTGTGTTTTGGTCTACTTTACCCCTAAAGTATCATAGATATTGCTTTCATACTTGGAACACTCGCAAACTATCATAAGGGGACAGTAAAGGACAAGTTGCATAACTCTGGTTGTCATTTTTACGGAATTATGGCCCTTTTTTGACTTAGTAACTTTGAATATATGGTTACATCTTGTGTAAGGATCCACTTTACTTCTAAAGTATCAAGGCTATTGCTTTTAAACGTTAAATACTTTCATGCTATCATGAGGGTACTGTATCTGGCAAGTTGAATTTTACCTTGACCTTTGAATGACCTTGACTCAAGGTCAAATTATTAAATTTTGCTAAAATTGCCATAACTTCTTTATTTATTATTAGATTCGATTGATACTTCGACAAAACAACTCTTACCTGACATACCACAATTGACTCTGTCCAAACCATCACCCACGCCCCCCCCCCCCTGAATCCCCCCTGAATCCCCCCCATTATTTTTTTATAAATTAAAGATCATCTAATAAATGACCACCACAAACTCACACTATACCCCCCCACCCCCACCCCAAAAAAATAATTTTGCATATAGCAGTTAAACTGTCCTTCAGTGTCAGTCAGTCAGTTGATATTTGGCATGCATGTGTATCTCATGGAGCTGAACATTTTGAGTGGTGAAAGGTGAAGGTCATCCTTCAAGGTCAAATGTCAAATATATGGCGTCTGTCTGTCCGAAAACTTTAACATTGGCCATAACTTTTTTAATATTGAAGATAGCAACTTGATATTTGGCATGCATGTGTATCTCATGTAGCTGCACATTTTGAGTGGTGGAAGTTCAAGGTCAAGGTCATCCTTCAAGGTCAAGGTCATCCTTTAAGGTCAAAGGTCAAAAAAATAATATTTCAAAGCGGCCTTCTCATAAAGCTGCACATTTTGAGTGGTGGAAGTTCAAGGTCAAGGTCATCCTTGAAGGTCAAAGGTAAAAAAAAATAAAAATTCAAAGCGGCGCAATAGGGGGCATTGTGTTTCTGACAAACACATCTCTTGTTATTTTCAAACATGGTTAAAAAACACAAATATTTATTTTTATTATTTTGTTCTCGAAATACCGTCCAACCATCCCACCCAAGAATCCCCCCCCCCCAAAAAAAATATATAATTTTTTTTTTGCATTTTTTTTGCATTTTTGGAAGATAATGTAATAAATGACCACACCCCCACACTATACACCCCTCTCCACTCCACCCCTCCCTCCTTTGTGATTGAAATTGAGATAGGTCCCTACACCTTTAAAAAGAAAAATAGATGAGCGGTCTGCACCCGCAAGGCGGTGCTCTTGTTCAACAGTTGTTATTTTAAATAAACCATCATGCATTCACAAGGTTTTTATGTATTAATGTAAGTTCTGAGGAAGTATTGCTCTATCTTTAGTTGCAACAAAAACAAGCACATATATTGTCAAAATAATTGTTATGTGAAAAATTGCTAATAGGCAACCTGCAGTGTTGAAAGAAACTTTATAATTGACATCTTTAGATCTATGAAACTTAGAAACATTTATTTATTCTTTAAAACTAAGAAAATAAAGTGTCAAAAACAAACTTGTGTTTATTTAATAAAAATCACATTACAGGTTTTTAACTCATTTATCTACAGTATTCTTTCGGTTTTATAAATAGTTTTTTCCCAAATGCATTGAAATGTACAATTCCAAATTTCCAGAACAAGTGGCCATCCTCATATAGAGTAGAAAAAGCACCTAGTTGAGACATCTTTTTAGCTCGGCTGTTTTCGGAGAAAACCTGAGGTATTGTCATAACCAGCTCGTCCACCCTCCGCCGTCCGCTGTAGGCGTCGTGCTAAAACCTAACATTGACTCTAAAATCAGAGTGCTTCCACCTACAACTTTGAAACTTCATATGTAGATGTACCTTGATGAGTTCTACACGCCACACCCATTTTTGGGTCACTAGGTCAAAGGTCAAGGTCACTGTGACCTATAATATAAAACTTTAACATAGGCTCTAAAGTCAAAGTGCTTCCACCTACAACTTTGAAACTTCATATGTAGATGCACCTTGATGAGTTCTACACGCCACATCCATTTTTGGGTAACTAGGTCAAAGGTCAAGGTCACTGTGACCTCGAATATAAAACTTTAACATAAGCTCTAAAATCAAAGTGCTTCCAGCTACAACTTTGAAACTTCATATGTAGATGCACCGTGATGAGTTCTACACGCCACACCCATTTTTGGGTCACTAGGTCAAAGGTCAAGGTCACTGTGACCTCTAACAAAAAAAAAATTCTGACAAGCTTTCGCAGCCGAGCGTGGCACCCGTTATGCGGTGCTCTTGTTTAACATATATTGTAATGAAAGGCAATCTTTTTAGCTCAACTGAGCACAATGTGCTTTTGTGATTGCCTTTTGTCCGTCGTGTGGCATCAACATTTGCCTTGTTAACACTCTAGAGGCCTTATTTATTGTCAGATCTTAACAGAACTTGGTCAGAAGATTTTTCCCAATGATATCTTGGAATAGTTCGAAAATAGTTCTGGACGGTTGAAAAACATGGCTGGCAGGGTGTGGGGCATTTTTCCTTATATGGCTTTATTAAAACCTTGTAAACACTCTAGAGGCCACATTATTGTCCGATCTTCATGAAACTTGGTCAAAAGATTAGTCCCAACGATATCTTGGACTAGTTCGAAAATGCTTCAGGTTTGTTGAAAAACATGGCTGCCAAGGGGGCAGGGCATTTTTCCTTATGTGGCTTGAGTAAAAACTTGTTTACAGTACACTATTAGAAGTGACATTTATTGTCCAATCTTCATGAAACTTAGTCAGAACATTATTTCTTGATATCTTGCATGAGTTCGAAAATAGTTCCGTTCTCTTGAAAAACATGGCCTCCTGGGGACAGGGCATTTTTCCTTATATGGCTATAGTAAAACCTTGTTAACACTATAGAGGCCATTATTGTCAGATCTTCATGAAACTTGGTTAGAAGATTTGTCACAATTATATCTTAGACAAGATCCAAAATGATTCCGGTATGTTGAAAAATATTGCCCCCAGGGGATGTGGCATTTTTCCCTATATATAGTAAAACCTTGTTAAAACTCTAGAGGCGATTTATTGTCTGTGGCTGCCTGATCTGCGTGAAACTTTTTTAGAATATTTGTCTCAATTATATCTTGGATGAGTTGTAAAATGGTTCTGGTTGATTCAAAAACATTTCTACCAGGGGGCAGGGCATTTTTCCTTATATGGCAATAATAAAACCTTGTTAACACTCTATAAATCAAATTTATTGTCAAATCTTCATGAAACTTGGTCAGAACATTTTTTCTAATGATATTGTGGGCTTCTCAGAACAGGTCAGTTCCTTTGTATCTCAGGTGAGCGACTTTGGGCCTTTCAGGCCCTCATGTTTATTTGATTAACAGACTACTTGAAAACTGTCAGTCTGAGCTTTAAGTCTGGGAAATTTTGAATTCATCCAATATACATGTAGAATGGGGAAAACATAATTAGACCAATTTTGATGACTTTATGATATTCCTTTATGTAACTGGATATAAGGGCAAATGAATACAGAATCTCTATAAATAACTGGCAAAGTTAATTAGTCTGACTTTGAATATGACAGACATGGAAATGTCCTTTTCACTTCTGACACTTTATTTAAATAGAGGCCTAATTTTAAATAATTTTAGTGCAAGAAAACCATGCTGAATGGTCAGCAAGTGGTGGATGTTCATTGCTGAAACAACAAAATAATTCATAGCATAACGCTTGATGGATACAATAACAGCTTTATCAAAACCGCAAAACTTTAGTTTTCATTTTAAGTACATGTAAGCATGCCAGATCCTAGCTTGGCAAAATTAAAAACAAAGCAATATAAATATATAATACTCCTCTATACTGTTGAAGCATTTTTGTTCTTCATGTATATTGACATTTTTTTTATAAGATGATTAACATGTATGTAATCATAAATGAATTATTACAACCTTTTGCATTTTCACTTGAACGGTGCATTTGTATTCGCAAATCTGCTCAAGTGGCTTGTGTTTCATTTATTGATTGAACCTTTTACATAAACAAACTAAGAAAACAATGATAAAGACTTGCTTTTTACAGTCATTTAGCAAAATTTTAATGTGTTCTGCACATTTACATATTGATAAGGACATTATAATGTAGCAAAACCAGGAAGTTATAATCACTAAATAGTTCACAATTGTTTCATCAAAGTGGTAAACTGTATAAATCCTTAATATTATAAGCATTTAATTTTAAATAGTAAACTAGGTAATTAAAAGAACTACTGACTTGCTGAAAAGTCTTAATAGCAGAAATTAGAACACCTGCCCTAAATTCAATAATATAAGAACAGCAAATAATTAATTGTTTGAAAATGTCAAAACAATTATGTCCAACTACTCACAATTAACTTTTATCAATATGACATGTACTATAAAATTTGCCGGTTACTTGTTATACTTTCCTAGTTTAAAAAACACCCAACTAGAACTGTTTAAATACCACTTATAAAAATATGTATATGTTTTTTCATTTTTAATTCATATACATGTATGCATACATTACCATAATTTATAACATTGTTAACGTCTAGTTTAATACAATGTATCAGGTTGGGAATTCCTTTAAGTTTTAGAATATTGGAATTGCTTATTCAAATTATTGCTTGAAAGTTAAGTTATATTGATCCTAATATGCAATCAAAATCGTGTTAGAAATTCTGGAGATAAACATAATCCAAAATAACTGGATCACTTAGTTAGTTGTTACAGTAACAATGCAGTGTTTTTACATGTATTTCAGTAAGATATAAAGCCCAATCAGCCATGTCAGGTAAAGACCCTGAGCTGGCTCATGAGAAGCAGCCATTGCAGCAGTCAGAAGCTGTGGATGAAGCAGAGCAACTTAATGTCATAGATCCACAGAACGCTGCCCACGACCACAATCTCACGGGTCGATCCCTGATACGCCACACTGACGATGGTCAGAGTTCTGATTTGATGTCACCCTACCGCCCTGATACCAGTCTGGTGAATGATAACTATGAGAATCCCTACAGAGAAACCACGGATAACAACCAGACATTGAAACTACGAGTACCCAGCTCTGATCTGGTCCCAAAGCCATACAAGAAATTCAGCCATGTTTTAATATTGGCCATTGTTGGTGCTGCGCTCTTTGTGTTTGTGGGTGTGTTTGCAGTTCGGTTGGCCAGAAATGCTAAGGTTCACCACAGCAAGGGCTTGTATGGGTTGGCCCAGAGAGATAGCAAGAAGTCTGTGATTCTCAGCTACCTAAGCCTCACTCTGGGCTTCTTACTCATTATCACAATTCTTGTCCTGGCACATGTTATTTAAATATTTTATGAAAATAAAAACACTTGGAGAACAAAAAAAATGCGACTTAGTAGCGCAGATCATCTTAAATGCATAGGCCTTCATGTAACAAGCATATTCTAGGTTATAGCCGGCAGTATATTTTCCTTCAATTTTGTATTTTAATTTTTAATTTATTTTTATACTATGTTTGAGCTTTTAAAGGTTCATCATTATGATTTATTGAACATACATGTGTGTGAAATATTGCTTAATTTTTTATTCCATTCCATTTGTGTTCATGATATCTTTTATTATGCCCCCCTTCGAAGAAAAGGGGGTATATTGTTTTGCTCATGTCAGTCCGTATGTCCGTATGTCCGTCCACCATATGGTTTCCAGATGATAACTCAAGAACGCTTATGCCTAGGATAATGAGACTTCATAGGTACATTGATCATGACTAGCAGATGACCCCTATTGATTTTCAGGTCACTAAGTCAAAGGTCAAGGTCACGGTGACCCGAAATAGCAAAATGGTTTCCGGATTATAACTCAAGAACACTTATACCTAGGATCATGAAACTTCATAGATACATTGATCATGACTCGCAGATGACCCCTTATGATTTTCAGGTCACTAGGTCAAAGGTCAAGGTCACGGTGACTCAACTTAGACAAATGGTTTCCGGATGATAACTCAAGAACACTTACGCCTAGGATCATGAAACTTCATAGGTACATTGATCATGACTCGCAGATGACCCCTATTGACTTTCAGGTCACTAGGTTAAAGGTCAAGGTCACAGTGCCAAAAACGTATTCACACAATGGCTGCCACTACAACTGACAGCCCATATGGAAGGCATGCATGTTTTACAAACAGTCCTTGTTTGCTTTGCTTTTAATATAATGGCATACATGTACCTTTTATCACTGGCAATTTTAATGGCAATGTTGTTGAATAAGTCATGAAAATTCATAAGGTTTTGTTATGAAGATTGTGTATTTTTATTGTTCATTGTTGTGGCAATATTACTTTCTAGCTTACATGTATTAATATGTGGATGAAAATGAACTGCATTAATCATTGAAAAACAAACCACTTACAGTATTGTGATACTGGATTTTATTTCCCAGCTCTGTGCCTTTGTATTAAATACAAGTATTTTGATTTACTAGACCTGTTTGGTTTTAATCAAGGTGTCTAACTGATATTGTATTCAATGGTCACTTGTGATAAAGACTTAAAAATACTAAAATAAAAGTATGTGTAATTTTTTATTCATTTGTCTGCCCCCAGACTCTACTGATGTTGAAGGCAAATAGTTCTGTTACTCGGTACAAGGTTTATTCAAAACGGCAAGTTAATATGTCACCAATGATTCTTCTTACAAAATGTTGATACTTTCATTAATGTGGTCTTTGCACGCTTTTTACGCACCATTATCATCCTTGACTCATTCTTAGACATCCTTGACATTTTATCTTCTTTATGACTTAAAATATTTTCAAAAGTCCCAAATTCCTTGTTACACTTTTGGTTAACCAACAATACTGCTTCATGCAAGGCTTTTGATACTTGCATAGATTTCGTCTTTGAATGCTTTCAACACACTCACATCAACTTACCTCATTATTACCTTGAATTTTTACCTATTTGAAACTTCCATTCAACATTAGTAATGTGTTTCATTTAACATCAATACTGCTTGCTAAAAAGCTTTGGTACTTGCAAGGATGTTATCTATGAACTGTCAACATGTCTATATCAGTGACCTCACTTTTACCTTAACATGGATTGCATCAAAACTACTTGCAAAAAAGCTTTGATAATTCTGATCAACTCTTGGCACATTCATATAACCTGTCCTCATTTTGAACTTGACACCTTATTTTGGATTCCGACTTATTCAAATGGGCCAATTAATCAATATTGACAAGATTTCCATATGGAAACAACACTGTTTGTTGAATGCATCTTGTTTTAATGCTATTAAGGCAAACTATGTAATGGTGATATTAAAAAGAAAGTTGCATCTTCACTTTGAAATAATTCAACTTGCTATCTTTCTCTATCTCTTGTGAAAAGTACCAATGGCATGTTACTATCTTTCTTCCCATACTACCATCTTCTTCTTTAATCATGTTTTAGTTTGATACTTCTGAAATGAGTACAAGTGTCACTTACATGGCAGTATACCAGGTGTTTTAATATTTAACAGCTCATGTTCTCATGAATAAATCAGGGAGGAACATATTGTCTATTCATACAGTTGTTTTCAGTGTATATTTATTATTGCAATTCCACATTGTATGTGCAATATGACTAATGAGCCTATTTGTTTAAGTATGCATACATATTTTGTATGACCAAGGTTTTTATAAATGTGTTTGATACTTTAAAAAAAGAACAATGAAATTTTATTCAAAAAACTTTACATTAAAAATTAGCATTAGCAATTTAGCAAGCTTGATTTTATAACAATATTAACATTGTTTTGTTTTGTCTAGCAACAAGAGCAAAGCAACAATGATTCTTCTAAATGTAAATGTGCACTTGTTCTTTGGACAGAAATATCTCAATTATTGTTGAATGCCTAGACGTAGTCACTTGTTACAGCATGTAGACTGTATTGACTTGTGATTTGTTACATGTATTGTGTCACTTTATATTTGCTTTTAGCATGTTAATGCCTCTTTTTATGTAATTTGATATTGGTTATAAAATATGCTGAATTCATAATATTCAGGTTAATCAATGTAATTACTAATAAAAGGGAACTATTAATTTGATTAATTAAATTTAAGTATTCTTACACTTTCTGTCACCTATTTTTATATTGAAGTTTTTTTTCTGTTTTAGTGATTTTACATGTAATCTGGGTCAGATTGTACATGTTCAAAAAGCTTTGGTTGCTTGGTGTCCATGTAGAAAATCTTGCACTTATGATGTCCACTAAATGGTTCATTGATAAAGAGATGCTTTACATGTATTCACATCAACATATATGTGAAAAGGATTATGTATGATTTAATAAAGGGAAACGCATATTACAATTTAAAAAAGCAGTTTTTGTGGACATTGGAATAGATATTATCAGGGACATGAACTCGTGCAAGTATTCTTAAAGTGTTTAGGGAAGAGTTTTCTCCAACACATGCTACTCGCCCAATACAAAGAGTATAAATTATTGTTAAACTTAAAAGTGAGAGAAAGCTGTGTGCCATGTTCTGTACCTCTTACTACATGTGCTAATTATTAAGTGGGATTTTAAAAGAGGGGCAAAAGTATGATTTTTAACAAGTTGTTTATGTAATACATGTAAATGATACATGTAAACCTTCAAGATTAGGGTTTTAAAGCTTATTCTTTCATTATACATGAATAGGCTATAACAGCTAAATGTATATGACTTTGATATAATGCTTTTATCAATATCATCTTTTTATCATACCACATATAATTCATGAGGAGATTGCGTGTCGTGTAAAACATCAATCTCCTTACCTATAAGGTCCTATACCTATACCTACCTATAAGGTCAAGGTCACTTGGTGGAAAAAGGTAAAATCTGGACGAAAAATATCTTGTCAAGAGCCTTTCTTTGCCATTCATAATGCATATTTAAAATAAATTAACACATATAACCACAGCATGTCATATGAAAGACCAATCTTCCACAAGAGTAAAGGTAAAACATAAGCATGGTACAGCTGGTAAAATAATTTCTCGTATGGGCTGGCAAGCTTCAGACTTGCATAAAGTATATTAAGCAACTTGATTTATATTTTTGTTTACATTGAATCATACATTTGTGCCATACTACTACCAGTATTTCAAAATCCAAGTCTTGATTATAACTACATAACTTGTTATGATATATAATTTAATAATTGTATGAAAAACACTTCTAGCATTTACATTTGTATGGGCGTTTAATCTCTAAATTAAACTTAATGTGAATGCCCCTTGGTGGTGTTCTTTGTGTAAGGGTTTTACAAAAATGTGTATTTTAATTAAGTTTTTCAACTGTATACATTGATTTATTATGTATTTTTGCTTTTAATTACATGTTTTGACAGAATATTAGTTCATAATATACACTTCTTAGTTACTGCGGTAGTTATGTTATAACAGAAATAATTCCATTACTGAATTAAATTCCGCAGTCTGTTTAGAATCTCATTACCTTTGCAGCTTTGATGTTAAAATGCATTTATTTTATTGATTTCTAATAATCATAAAGATATTGACGTTACTGGCTGTTTTACTGTATCGCATTTGTGTAACCTGTTTTATCAGATATTATTGATGTTAAGTGTTATGTACATGTAGTATGATGAGAAAGGCTAAATATGAATGTCTGCGAACTCTCCGCATGGTTTGGTAGAGATGGATGTAACAAAAAGATAAAACAAATGCTATCCAAGTCTATATGTATATTTCTAATCACTGTCATCATCAATATTTACTGGTTTATTTATTCTAGTCATAACAATATGTTTGTCCAGTAAGGAGGGCTGTTTCAACAATTCTATTTGTACAATACGTAGGAATTGGTTTACATAACTGATTGAAAAGAATAGCTTTTTATTATGTTCCCCAGTCTATACTGGGGGACATGTTGGTTTGTTGCTTTGTTGGTTTGTTGTTTGTTTGCGGCAAACTTTAACATTGGCCATATTTTCTGCAATATTGAAGATAGCAACTTGTTATTTGTATCTCATGGAGCTGCACATTTTGAGTTGTGAAATGTCAAGGTCATCCATCAATGTCAATGATCAAATTTTGCAATATTGAAGATAGCAACTTTATATTTGGCATGCATGCGTATCTCATTGAGTGGTTAAAGGTCAAGATCATCCTTCAAGATCAATGGCCAAATATATGGAGGGGGGGACATATGGGACATAGTGCTTCACAAACACATCTTGTATTATACATATAGTATGTTTGCGTATTGTCAATTGGGTCTAAATGAGGTTGTTGACTCTGCATTGTGTTTATGGTGACCATTTTAACAGCCTGTAGTTTCATAGTTTACATCTATTTTGCTTATGATGCAATGTACTGGCATACACTGTAACACAAATGCTGTGTGTTTGTTGTGAATTCAGCCTTTAATAGATTTTCTGTAGACTAATGTGTCATATTTTTAAATCCCATTCACATAATGGGATTTGAAAACTTATTTCAATATATTTATGAGCCTTATATATAACTCAATCATATTGACAGTTTTTCAGAATATTTATCTTGTCAGTATGTTGGCCAAGTCTGAATATGGGTCAGGTTGGGTTGAACAAAGTTTAACGGGTCACATTCTAGAAAACAAATTGTATGCCACTCTGGGGGCACACATTTATGAGTCAATCTAGTTGAAATGGTCAGAATGCTCATCTTGACAAATTCCGTGACAAATTGAATCTGGGTATAAAAAAAGTAGGACACCATGAAACTTTGGTCAGAATATGTTTTTATGACCCTTGTAGGGTGGCATATAGCAGTTGAACTGTCCGTCAGTATGTGTGTTTGTCAGTCTGTCCGTCCGTCCGAATACTTTAATGGCCATAACTTTTTCAATATTTAAGATAGCAACTTGATATTTGGGGTACATGTGCATCTCACGGAGCTGCACATTTTGAGTGGTGAAAGGTGAAGGTGAAGGTCATCCTTCAAGGTCAAATGTCTAATATATGGCGTCTGTCCGTCCGTCCAAAACCTTTAACATTGGCCATAACGTTTTCACTATTGAAGATAGCAACTTGATATTTGGCATGCATGTGTATCTCATGGAGCTGAACATTTTGAGTGGTGAAGGTCAAGGTCATCCTTTATGGTCAAAATTTCAAATATATGGCGTCTGTCTGTCCGAAAACTTGAACATTGGCAATAACTTTTTCAATATTGAAGATAGCAACTTGATATTTGGCATGCATGTGCATCTCACAGAGCTGCACATTTTCAGTGGTGAAAGGTGAAGGTCAAGGTAATCCTTCAAGGTCAAATGTTTAATATATGTTGTCTGTCCATCCATCCAAAAACTTTAACATTGGCCATAACTTTTTCACTATTGAAGATAGCAACTTGATATTTTGGCATGCATGTGTATCTCATGGAGCTGAACATTTTGAGTGGTGAAAGGTGAAGGTCATCCTTCAAGGTCAAATGTCAAATATATGGCATCTGTCCATCCGAAAACTTTAACATTGGCCATAACTTTTTCAATATTGAAGATAGCAACTTGATATTTGGCATGCATGTGTATCTCATGACGCTGCACATTTCGAGTGGTGGAAGTTCAAGGTCAAGGTCATTCTTCAAGGTCAAAAAATAAATAAAAAATTTCAAAGCTGCATTCTCATGAAGCTGCACATTTTGAGTGGTGGAAGTTCAAGGTCAAGGTCATCCTTCAAGGTCAAAATTAAAAAAAAAATTCAAAGCGGCGTTCTCATGAAGCTGCACATTTTGAGTTGTAGAAGTTCAAGGTCAAGGTCATCCTTCAAGGTCAAAGGTAAAAAAAAAAAAAGCGGCGTTCTCATGAAGCTGCACATTTTGAGTGGTAGAAGTTCAAGGTCAAGGTCATCCTTCAAGGTCAAATGTCAAAAAAAAGCGGCGCAATAGGGGGCAAGTGTTTCTGACGAACACATCTCTTGCTTATAAATGGAGTTGATGTTCAATTCTGGGTCAAGTAGGGTTTAAACAATTGCCAGTGCAAAACATGTGACCACTATTTAAGATACATTTAAAACTAAATCTTGAGTAAACTTTCAAGACTGTTTTCTAGACAGTATCTAACTTTGAATATAGTTCAAGTGGGTTCGAAAAAATGGTTAGCAGACAATCTCAACAAAAAATCTCTTCATTCAGCTCACTGCAGTTATTGATGCATATGTCTTGAATATTATATGAGATTTTATACGTAACGTTAATTAACAATTAGCACGTTATTATTATTATTTGACGTCATATATATTTGTATTTCTGTTGACGCTCAGTTGAATTGAAGAACCTGAACAGTATGATTTGCATATCAACTCAAAGAACACCATTATACCTTCGTGAAAGCATAAGACGATTTTCTGAATGTTATTCTTATGAAAACTCCGTTTTCATGCGAGAGATGTACGACCTTGATTATTCTCTGCTTTTAAACTCATCTGAGGACATAGAGCCTATAGGACAACGTGATGTCCGTCAGTCCGTTCATGCATGCATGCGTTAATATTGTTCTTCTAACGACTGCTCCTACACCCTTGACAGATTTTAACAAAACCTCACATGAATGATACTTGGTTGACTTTACAGGGCGAGTGCTCTCCCGACTGAGCTAACCGGGCCGCCACACAACTTCTCCCCTAACGTGACCAAGTTCATACTGTGACATATGTATAAAGTAAAAAACTAAAATCTACATCATTATCGTATGAAAATGCAAGGTAAAGAGGTTTGATATGTGTAACATCATACAGTGGTCCCCCACCAAGGTTTTTCAAAATCACTCCCATGGGATAGAAATTGTCCTCTTCCCGGGAATAACTTCGTACCTTTATGTCAAAAACAGAAGAAAAAAATAATCCCTCAAACTATACGGCTCAGAGGTTTTGTATTTGGCATGTATTATCTTATTGCGGTCCCCTACCAAGCTTGTACAAACCATGTCCCATGAGCCATTAAATGGAACAGTTCTGTGCGAAACGAGACCCTTATAATGTATTTAGTGATACAATAAACTCTTTTCATCTGAAACTTTTCGGCCCATATGTTTGGATTTTGTATGTAAAATGTTGATGGATCGCTATAAGTGTATTATAATCATGTCCATTTCGTGCAATGTTAAGTTTGACTATGCGCCGAATAGTTCGAGCTATCCTAACCAGTGTAATAAAATAATGCCCATTTCGCACTATGTTTAGTTTGGCTATGCACCGAATAGTCCGAGCTTTCCTAATCTCCCAAATGTTGGCGTCTGTCTCATTATTACTGTTCCTACTACATGTATCAATTACAAATTCACTTATGTGTTTGGACTCATTGTTGGACGTAAGCTACCAAGTTCCATTACTACAATCATTGTTGGACGTAAGCTACCAAGTTCCATTACTACAACCTGTTATTTTGTAGAGTAAGGCTCCAGTCTGTAATTAACGAAGTTTTAAAATTAACTTTAGTTTACAAAATTTGTGTGTATGTAGGTTTTATGCTGATCTAGCAACGGATTGCATTTCGGTCTTCTGGAGTTCAGATGCTGTGATTTTGTTTGTGCGAAGCTCACATATAGACAAAGGTTTGCGTTTGGGACCAGTCTGTTATTAAAGATATATATATAATTTCCGCTCCATACATTTTGGCAGAAATGGGGTATTTGCGGTGCTGGCAGCTTATTTGCATACCATGCTTGCAACGTTAACTAATTTTGTTTTAGCTCACATAACACTTAGCATAAGGTGAGTTATTGGGACCAGTCTATCAGGCGTCCATCGTGGTGCAATATGCGGCGCACTGTGTACAGTGCGCATCGTCAACTTGTAGAACGTTGCTATGTTAAAAGCCATAATCTCCATCCAATCTTAATGAAGTTTTTCACATGCAGACATAGGTTTGGATTGCATTTGGGGCAAGTCTGTTATTTAAGATATATAAATATTTTCCGCTACATTTTGGAAGAAATGTAGTATTTTCGGTGCTTGCAGCTTATTTGCATACCTTGCTTTCAAGTTCATTAATTTCAACATAACTAATCGGTATACATTTTAAAATTTCTCGGCATGATGGCATTTTTTTGTTTTTAGCTCATCTGAGCACTTAGTACTAGGTGAGATATTGTGATCAGCCTATGCCAGGCGTCCATCGTGGTGCAATATGCGGCGAGCTCCCGTCAGTGTATGATATATCATTGGCCTTTTGCTGATTGGTCTTCGTGAGGGATTTGAGGGTATTGTAGGCATACTTACTGCTGCCTGAGTATCATCTTATTGATGATGGTATATTGTTCCTCAATCCACTCGTCCTTGGCCTCTTACATCTTCTTCCTTAACTCCCTGTTCGCTTTCTAGTAAATTGACCTAGAATCCAGGCTGGTGTACTTCTCATGCCTCAGCTCTTTTCTTTCGTCAATTATTTCGATCGTCACCCATGGCTTGGTCTTACTTCTCTCTCTCCCAATCACTTCTTCAGCCGATGATGTTATTGCTAATGATAGTGGTGAGCACTAAGTCATGGTCACTGCCAAATGTCTGCGTCAGGAAACGTTCTTGCATTCGCCTTGTTCATGGACTTGAACCGTTGCGGCGCCAGTATGAAATTTATCTAGTTTTGTACTGGCCCGTTTGGAGCACGCCTATCGCCGTTCTTGACGTTTTGTGTGTGTGTATCGTGTTGAACAGGGTGAATTGGTGGCTTCTTGCAAACTCAAGAAGTCTTTCCTAAGCCAAATCTACCTACTGTCCCTGACCAGTCTTGGTTGCGTCTTGTCCAACCTTGGCGTTTCAGTCGCCTTGGACAATGCGGATGTCTTGGCTATGATGCGCTGTAAAACTGTTCAGTCTCCTCGTCTTTATAGTCAGCTGTTGGTAATCTGGATGATTGTGATGTTGTGAAGTTTTGCTAATCAACGGATGGAAAAGAGTCTGCTGGAGACTGGGGAACAACTGATTACACTGTTGTCTGCTTCCTTCCTTACGACGAAAGCAACCCAGTGACAATGTATAGATACCTCACCGCTGAACCATATCGTTTGCCTATTCGTCCGTTAATGTTGCTCCGAATCCTAGCCACCTTATCTCGGATAGGCCACTGATGTCCAAGCAAGCGGTAGCGCTTCAACTCGTGCGTCAGTTCATGGACCTTGCCACACGGATTGAATGTTCTTACGTTCCATGTTCCTATGGTTGTTCCTTTTGTCGCCAACTTGATCAAATGATAAGCTCCAGGAGCTATCTTGTTGCATCAACCCTGGATACTGGCGGTTGAGTGCGCGGTCGTTGTTATTCCGAGCACCAACCGACAGTATTTTGTATTTTTGTCCTTGTCATCTTGTCATTTCAACTATAGATAGATAGATGGATGGATGGATGGATGGATGGATGGATGGATGGATGGATGGATGGATGGATGGATGGATGGATGGATGGATGGATGGATGGATGGATGGATGGATGGATGGATGGATGGATGGATGGATGGATGGATGGATGGATGGATGGATGGATGGATGGATGGATGGATGGATGGATGGATGGATTGATGGATGGATGGATGGATGGATGATAGATAGATGTTATATAGCTAAATAGCATGATATATATTATATACGCGGGCGGGCGTACGGACGGACGGACGGACGGACAGACGGACAGACAGACAAACAGACCGACAGACAGACATACAGACAGACAGACAGACAGACAGACAAGCAGACATACAGACAGACAGACAGACAGACAGGACAGACAGACAGACAGACAGACAGACAGACAGACAGACAGACAGACAGACAGACAGACAGACAGACAGACAGACAGACAGACAGACAGACAGACAGACAGACAGACAGACAGACAGACCGACAGACAGACAGACAGACAGACAGACAGACAGACAGACAGACAGACAGACAGATAGATAGATAGATAAATTCCATATCCGCATTTATATATAGTGACATGGAAATTTCCATTAACATCGACCGCCTTTGGGGCCATTTTGTTTATAAAGACTTTAAATCGAGAAGTCCTTCTATGTTATTTGTATTCTTATATACTCTTATAGCGTATTTAATAACCAACGAGCCGTGTATCAATAGTTCAAGGTTTTCCACACATAATTGTGTGGCTATAATTACAGTGTGTATTCGGCACATGTTGTTTATTAATGCGTAGTTTATTGCATCCTTTTTTTATAATTAGCTGGTTTTCAGAGAGTATCTTTAAAACTGTCAACACCATTTGCATATTGGCATTTTGGGAATGAAACGCTTCTATTTTCATTCGATGTGCATTATCCTCTGTTTTTAAATCCTATAACATTCACTCGTTACACAAGTAAATCCGGTAATTGTAAATCTATAACGAAATGCATAACTATGCATTTTTCAAGGAATGTATTGCTTTACAAAATCCGATATTGTATGATCATAGCCGTAATCCACTGAGGATACGCGGGGAGTATAAAGCTGCGAATGATAAGTGGACAGGAGCAGGAATCATCTTTGCAAAAGTACTGCGTATTTTGTTTCAAAGAATTTAATCAGTGAAATATGGGATTAACACAGTCCCTTGTCGAGCTGAATAAAGCAGCTTTCCATCTCGGAAATTGTATCGAAGAACACGAAGACAACACTGCTAATCGTATTTCGCCTATTTAATAGCAACAACTGAACAACAAGTATTTCCCTGGCGTTCCTAACCAATGAACAGAAAAGAGTCCGTTCAAATAAAGATTGTATTTGAAATAAAGTCAAAATTGATTCTATAGAAAATATTTATTTACATAATTTATTTTGTTAAACATTATTTTTATCATAGTTAATAATTTGACGTTTTTAAACAATGGTCATTATATGCTGGCGAATTAACAAAGTTAAGTAAATACGGCATCCTAATAAAAACAGGCATTTTATAAAGTTATGTCTTTGTTGTAGTAACGGTGTTAGTGTTTTAGTTCTTGAGCGTGTGGATAGCTCTATTTCAATTTCGAAAAAAAAATATGGAAATGCGCATGTTTAGTACAGGATTTAACATTGTTCAGTGTAGGGAGATGCGGACTACTCTCAGCCTTTTTTTATACGAAACAGAGACACACATTTAAGCACAGTTACATTACAAATTGCTGGTAAATTCCATCCCAAAGACTTTCGGGGTCAGTGCTTGATCAGTAAAAGCATCAGAGGAAGACGGAATGTACTATCAATAAACTATTTATGTTGATAACACAGTATTGTTTTCAACGTATCAAATAACACGAGTTTTAGGTAAAGAAATTAATGAAAACCGATTGGTTAATGCCTTTTATCTTGTATTGTGAGACAAAACGACAGAAATATTATAGTGTCCATGATAGAAGGAAAATCTTTTTATCGTTAAGGGAAACACAAGTATGTCGTATACAAGCCGGAATAGGCTACCGGCATTTGTTGCCAGTTTTCTATAAATAAGACAGTGCGACTTAAACTTTTTATCGGAAAGTATCGTGGTTTGTTGTGACATTTACAAGAAACAATGGGATTTTTTAAGATCCGCGTAATGCGAAAATGGGCCTAATGCAATATGCTGCCAGCGTAGCACCGGTGTCAGAATATGCATTCTGATTAGGCTACCCTGGAGATACAACAAAACGCTGCGTGTTGTCATTTTAGCGGACAGCGTAGCCCCTTCGTGCACGGGCTCGGCTTGCGCCACGCTGGCCGCATATAACATAAGACCGGTTTTCGCATGACGCGGATTTAACACAGTGTTATTTTTATGTATGGTCAGAAAACTGCGTCTTAATCAAATACCAACATACCATATGTTTCGATGACGAAGAAATAAATTAATAATAAACCATGTGATGACACATTTGATCAGATCTAACTTGGTAAAATTTGTATCTACAATTACTATTATGTGGTCTTTACGTGCACTTCATAAAAAATGCATGCGTAGGATATGCGACTAAAAAAAAGAACACAACACAATAACGTTAGTTCTTAATTTAATAACTTAGAAACGTAAATGTTCTACCTTTATTTCAAAGCAGGATACACGCCGAATATCTTTTTTAAAAATAGTTATTGTTTCCAATCAGATGGAGATGATAATATATGGGTGCGTGTCACCGTACTTTACTTTCGTATGAAATATATTTACTCTCAGATGAGCTAGATTTCAGTCCAATAATGTTCAGGGGCCGGTGTCCTGGTCTAGCTCGCGCCCGAGTAATGTCCACGGCACACTGGGCACTGATAAAGGAGGCATTCGATTGCGACAAAAGCCATATGCACATGGATCTCCTCCCTGACTGCCCAGGAAATATAACCATAAAACATAACCAGGTACAACGCAGTGCGTTCTATACATAATACTTCAGTAAGCACATTGTTAGCGTCCAAAATATGACAAATACAAATGTAAGTTAATTTCTTTTGTTATTTGATAATGTATGGCTCCTTCAACTTTGGACGTCTATATATTCTTCATTTGATGGGCAACAGATAGGAGTCCCCTCAAAGTGACGTCATAAAGAAATGGAGGGAATTCGCAAAACACAAACACCTAGAGGTACCCGGACTGTTCGGTAAGCGCAGTGGCATTGTGCCTGCGTTTCTCATAAAATAATAGAGGTTAATATGGTAGGTGGTAATGAATTTAAAATGCGTGAGCTTTGTTTGTACCGTCCGATAAATGGGTCTTTCCGAAATCTAGCCCATCTGTGAGTAAATATATTTGGCTATTTTATAAAATATCAAAGTTTCTGAGTGATATATATAAATGACTGAAATGCGAATGGTTGACCATGGTACGAGTAAACTACGGTAAGATTTTACAAAATGGGTGAACTATGCCCACGGTACGAGTTGACTCGGGTGCGAGTTGACTGTAAAGCTGGTATAGATGATCATAGAGTGCACGTTGATATTTACAAGATAAAACAGTCAAAAATATGAGCGTTATAGGGATAAATGTGTTATATAATATTTTACTACCAATAGTATTATATATATCTGCTTGAAAAAATTGTAAGATGTACCTTTGACTCTCTACATGCGCTCTTATGGAGAAGTTTGTTTTGCAGACTGGTTACGATAGAGTAGGTGTTGTTGAATAGGTGTTAATAATGTATATTTCGGGTGATTTTAGAAATAAGATTGTGTTGTGTTGACTGTTGGGTAGGACGAGTGGTCGAAAATCTCACCTCATTTTCTTTCATTTTATTACCAGAGACGCTTTTCAATATTCGTTCTCCCTTTTGTTTGTTAGGGGGTGGGGGGGGGGGGGTCGCGTATTGCATTAATGTTGACAAAGGTTTACATGGCAAAGGTTCTTTAGATTTCCCCCCACATACACCAAGTACTGGTTCTAGTCCCAGGAAACGGACTCGATAGCGTTTCAAATAAGCCGGAGGCTTTCTATGAAATCAAACAAAATATCATACATAGGTTTAAACTAAAGGTTACAAGTATTGACAATCGACATTCATAATATTTACAGAGTGGACAATCTATTAGCAGGGGCCTCTAAATTGAAATTGCAATCGTTTTTTATCGATAAGATCACCGATAATCGCCTAGAGTATGATTGGATATTTCATTTACCTTCATTCCACTCTAATTCACCATGCACTCAATAATGATGAGCCAAAAAACTGTTGACGACATTTGTTGAAACACACCAAATAAACGCATTGATTCTTTAATATAACATTGTCCGTAATTGTTGTCAATCTTCGGCAAAATTTACCTGTATTCACTTACTAGTTGCATGATTGCAGTTTGATACCCATGTGTATTCTTTATGCATGTTTTATATAAAGATCTGCATTAAACATAAAATGTTTCACTGAACCAAAAGCTTGCACAGAGCGGGATATTACATAATAATCATGTAAAGCATAAACAATAAGATTGATGTAAGACTCATTTGGTCACATAGCTCGAGTGCTTGACATATCGTAACAAAAACTTAAAGCTTATACATAATAAAGGAGCGTAGGCTATTGCACACCGTATTTCAGTGTGTGTGTTTTTTGTTGGTGTTCTTGTTAGCTGTTTTCTTTCAGAGATGCAACATTTTGCTCCATGGGTCAAGCTATGAAAACAGATTTCTACGTACATCTATCGATAAAACTAATAAGCGTCGACCATAACAGACGGACATGAGAAATAATTGTTTCATGTGCCTTCATATTAGACTCTAACAATATACTTTATGTGATTTCACAGTTGAACTATATGTCAGAGATTGTTTGTCTGATATTGAATATTATAAACGATATTTCAAATGGCGTTCGGTAACTCATTAGTGTTATGTTCATTGGGACAAAATAGTTCATATTGATCTACTGTCCATATGATTGTTAAACCCGTAAGTTCAAGGACTTGCCAGAAGCCGCAACGTGATAAATAGCGTGTATTAAACACTAATTATTGATTCCATTACAATAATGTACCTTGATTTGTACCAATCACAATAACGGTTATTGGCAAGATCAACGCCATTATTATAACATTCCAATTGAAAACATGGAACTCGGCCTCAATAAAGGTCTCGGTGAGAGAACATTTTACGGTCATCATTGATAAAGAAAACCAATGGTACAGCAAACTTGAGGATCACATTTTTTGGTATCATCATTCGAGAAATCTAATTAAATGAGTCGTGTTCTGAGAAAACTGGGCATAATGCATGTGCATAAATTTTCGTCCCAGATTAGCCTGTGCAGTCCACACAGGCTAATCAGGAACAACACGTTCCGCCTAAATTGTATTTTTGCTAAAAAGAGACGAAAAATGTCATAAAAGCTTGAAGATTGCACATGACTTCCAGAACCCAAGTTTTAATTCGATATCCTAGGTTTTCACCAGAACCCACGTTATCATGAAATGTGAATCAAACGGTGATAGCCTAAGTTCTTATTCGAAAATCAAGGTTCTGGTAAGAACCTTGGTTATCAGAATGAAAATCTAGGTTCTCATGAATAAACCTAGTTTCTTGGGATTATGCGTCAAACCGCATGCCATAATCGTGGTTTTCATTTTGGAACCAAAGTTCTCACGAGAACCTAGGTTCCCAGAATGACGCGTCGGACGGCGTTAACGTGCTCGTTTGGAATACGGAACACACATATGAATGAAAACACGCCTGTTAAGAACTTTATTTTTGACGATATCTCAAGTTATTGAAATATGTTTGCAAAGTCTTAA